>NC_135236.1:126186977-126364477 GCF_051348905.1 Ranitomeya variabilis | reverse complement strand
TGAAGCCAAGGATCAGTGTAGCATTCTGCCTGTTACCTCCTAGTCCTCGCCAAGTTCAGCATAGTGCTTATAACCTAGACCACAATAATGGTCGGTCTCGTAGGCAATCAGCTATAAAAAAAAAAAAAAAAACATTGAATAACTCAAGAATGGCCACATATTTTAAATAAGCAATAATCTGTAAGGGTATGTCTCCACGTTCAGGATTGCATCAGTCTTTGGTCAGGATTTTATGCAAGTAAAATCCTGACCAAAACTGCACCTGAGGTCACTGGCAGGTCACCTGCGGTGTTCCTGCGTGTTTTGCTCATAGTAGCAACATGCAGCGTTTTGAAAAAACGCACAACGCATGCGTTTTCGCGACAAAAACGCATGCGTTTTTAAACGCATAGTGGAGTCTGGATTTCATAAAATCCCATCCACTATGCTGTAACATCTGGACGCTGCGTTTTTGACGCAGCAGAAAAACGCAGCGTTTCCTGAACGTGGAAACATACCCTAAAACTCGTCTTCCAGAAGACCTGTCATTAGCTGAAACGTAGACAGTTTTTCTATTATTTTATTCCTGCTGCTCCCGTAATTATTGCTTTTTTTAGTTATTTTCATATTCACTGTACGGTTCCAGAGAAATGGTCCATTTTATTTAGTAATTATTTTTATGATCTTTACCATAAGGGCGTTGCTCATATGACCCTCTCAGATCTTGTCTTTCAGCTGCTTTGCATTACTACAAGGTGAGCCTCATCCACTTAATAAAGGCCATACAAATTAGCACTTTATAAAAAGTCCATATCTCTGGGAACCTGGAGGATTGGAAAAAAAAAATACCCAGGGGAGCAGTGGGAAGAAAATAATCACAAAAACTTGTTCCTCTTGATGTGGTGACTGGTCTTTAAAGTTTAGGTATCATCAGAAAATGACCTATTTTTATATCCGGTTTTTGTGTTTAAATTATTTTTAAAAATGTGTTGGTTTTTTTCCCCACATCACTTTATATGTCCAATACAGATTGTAATCAGTCACATGCAAATGGGGCAGTCAGGCAGAAGGAGGAAAAGCTGTGAAATCCAGCTGTAGATTTTCACAGGTAGCAAAGGGGGAATGAGTAGCACATGCTAGAAATGGTGCACTGGGCCCGGGGTCAGGGACACAGAGGGATAAGTGAATAATTCCAGCTCATAATGCTGTTAGTGGATTTTGTCCCAGGTAAGAGAGACCAGCCTATGTGCATTAGAGTATTGCCAATATGATGAGAAAGGCCGGGATCACACATGCGAGAACTTATCCCTGTAAGTTGGACAAGTAGTCAAAGTTTAGTCAACCCCAAAGGGCGGAGGAGTTGCCACACTGGAAGGAGTCTGCGCACTGATGACTGGGGGTTTAGCGGAGTTATCATGATGTGCTAGCTGCACTAATTAAAAGCACGACATCCGGAGAGTATAAGGAATGTTTTTTATTCACACCAACGTGTTCTGGCTCCAGACTGGCGCCTTTCTCAATGCAAAAAAAAACTAACATCGGAGCGCACTGATAGTAATTCTAGTGTTGTCCGATTTTCACAGAATGGAGAAGGTGGAGAAACTTTTTTTCTCCATCTCCCAGAAAATTGTATCCCACACCGATCAGATTGTAATTGGCATAATCGGATTTTCTTGGATGGAGAGAAAACTGTTGTCTGCACCTGCCCTCACAATGATGGCGATCTCACAAACACTGCCCAGGCCGGCAGTCACAGCAGAGCAGAAGGTGCGGGTCATCACAGAGATGAGGAAAACCACCGACGAGAGATGTGACGGTGCCCAGATCTGCAAATCATCGCTTCAACAGGATGGTAACTAGGGCACAAAATCTTCTTCTTTTAGCCAAGAAAAGTGTATACATGATTCTATAAGGCCACGGTCACACGCTCAGTATTTGGTCAGTATTTTACCTCAGTATTTGTAGCCAAAACCAGGAGTGGGTGATAAATACAGAAGTGGTGCATATGTTTCTATTATCCTTTTCCTCTGATTGCTCCACTCCTGGTTTTGCCTTATAAATACTGAGGTAAAATACTGACCAAATACGGAGTGTGTGCCGTATTAGTCCTGGACAACTCCTTTAAAGGGAAGGTGCTGTGATTTTTTATTTTGTATTAATTATTGATTATAATCTATTATATTTCATACAAAATTAAATGTACACAGATACTGACGGTGATGGGGGGGATCGTGTCAGGATGTAGGGGGGGATTCAGCACCTAAACCCTAACAGAATTCGCTGACGTTCTGCTGGTCATGTAAGTGAATGCGGAATATGGAAAGAATCCCCCAAAATAATGAACGAGCGGCACAGTCCACAGCATGGTCATTAATGCTGCAGATCAGTACACAGGATTAGTGGTCAGTACACAGGATTAGTGGTCAGTACACAGGATTAGTGGTCGGTACACAGGATTAGTGGTCGGTACACAGGATTAGTGGTCGGTACACAGGATTAGTGGTCTGTACACAGGATTAGTGGTCGGTACACAGGATTAGTGGTCGGTACACAGGATTAGTGGTCGGTACACAGGATTAGTGGTCGGTACACAGGATTAGTGGTCGGTACACAGGATTAGTGGTCGGTACACAGGATTAGTGGTCAGTACACAGGATTGGGCCAGGGCCACACTTGTGAGTGCAATGCGAGTCTCTCGCATGAATTCCTGCCACTGCCGCCGGAGGTTCGGCCCGGAGCGTTCAGCTGCATAGAAATACATGCAGCCGCATGCTCCGGTCCTGAGTGCCGGCGGCAGTGTCGGGTAGTGATGCGAGTTTCTCGCGTTGCACTCACAAGTGTGACCCCGGCCTTAGTGGGACACTCAGCTACTGCTCGGTTTTATCACAGCACAAAAAGACAAATCTAATATCCTACAACAGTGACCCAAAGATGGCATAAGACTAGAACAACTTTACTCCATCTTCACAGTCTACTGTGTGCCTACAGGAGCAGAGAGCAGGCACCACACACAGCTGTGACCACACTGCGCAGGCTCAGAGTCAGAGCACACACAGAAGCGCCGGCGGCACCAATCCGCATCGCCTAGACCTTGCAGTCATGTGATCGCTCACATGGCCATGACGTCAGAGGGCATTCAGCTGATTCTGCTGTGATGAGGCAGGTGAGCTGCTGCTCGGTAGCGACTGGCGGAGGGACACAGGGAAGTCACCTGTCCTTGAAGACCCTATATATATGTGTGGGGGGCAGATATAGGCGCCTGAGCTCCCCGCTCGCTGCTACTGATAGTCCCCAGTGGTAGCAGGGCGCTGTGATAATGGGAGATACATGTGTGGAATGGATTAGATCTGCTGCTGTTTCAAGCAATGTGACATATGTGGTATAAAACGTGTGCACACTTTATAGCGTAATATACATTAATGGACCTTAAAGGGAACCTGTCTGTAACTTTACCTCCTCCACCCCCCAAAAAAAAAAATATATATATATGTACTGTTTTGGCACAGGGGGCCTCTTCTGTCTTTGTCTGCTCTTGAAAAGGCCACAGGTTATATATATAACCTGTGGCCTTTTCACGAGCAGACAAAGACAGATGAGGCCCCTGTGCCAAAACAGTACAGTCTAATAGCCCTCAAAATGCAAAACGTCTCCTGCTCTGGAGGTGGCAGTGGCCCCTTACCTTGTGCCCTTGCAGTAACTGTATGGCCGCCCCCAGAGTTGATCCCTTTATGGCCCCAAAGCTCTGTTCCAGCAGCGAGAGATCACATTTTGCAGTTGTGTCTGGAGTACGTTGGGGTGTGAAGATGCACTTCTGGCTGCTTGGCCTCTCGCTGTATTTCCTACCTAGCAGCATCATCCCCTGGCTGATTGGCAGGGTGTTTGCTCTGGTACACTGACCTGTCAGGGGAGGATGCTGCTGGCTGGGAAATAGAGCACAAGGCCGAGACGCTGTAAGTGCATCATCACGCCTCAGTGCACTTCCAAGCACAGCTTTAAAAAAAAAGTAATTTCTCTCCTGGAGCAAAGCTTTAAAGGGAACCTGTCACCCCCAAATGGCCTGTCACCGGCCGCTGGGAAGAAGCGCTACAGTAAGTGCTGTTCCCCAGTGGCGGGTGCTGAAGATGGCTCTCAGCATTCTCCCCTGCTCTGCCGGCGATCGTCCTGAGCAGAGGAGAATGATGAGTTATATTCAAGTCAGTACAATGACAGCAGGTGGGGACTTTTGGGACTGTTACTCCCATCATCAGACACCTGCTGCCGCCAATAACAGTGACAGCAGGAGCGGATGATCGGGGTATGCATCACCCACCGCCTGCACTAGAACTAAATGAATGAATGAAAAACCTGGTGTGGGTTCCCCTCTATTTTTGATAACAAGCCAGGCAAAACTCACGGCTGGGGGCTGCAACCCTTATCTGTCAGCTTCAGCAAGGCTAGTTATCAAGAATAGAGGGGTCCCACTTTTTTAATTATTTAAATAGATAATTTAAAAAAAAAACAGCGTGGGGTCCCCTCCATTTTTGACAATCGGCCTTGCTAAAGCTGACAGCTGGGGGCTAGTATTCTCAGGCTGGTAAGGGGGCATTTATATAGCCCCTCAGCCCAAAAATAGCAGCCCGCAGCTGCCCAGAAAAGGCACATCTACTAGATGTGCCAATTCTGCCGCTTTGCCATCTTTTTACACTTTCCCTGTAGCGGTGGCATGTGGGGTTGATGTCACCTTTGTGTTGTCAAGTGATATTAAGCCCACGGCTTAGTAATGGAGAGGCGTTTATAAGACGCCTATCCATTACTAATCCTATAGTTGTATGGTAAATAAAGACACAGTCAGACTTTTTTATTTAAAAATAACAAACACAGTTATACTCACCTAACGCCTAATTCCACCAAAGCCCTCGATCTCCTGTAATAAAATAAAAAACAACAGTATACCATACCTGTCCGTTATTCTGTCCCACGCCATAATCCATGTCTGGGGGATAAATAGTTTTCAACCTGGACGGTGCCAAGATGCGTCCGTCCAGGCTAAGAACCACTGGTGAATGAGATGCTGCTTTTCCCACAGTCCTGAGGTCACCGCAGTTCAGTCCGGCTGGGAACACAGCCTCAGTGACGTCACTGAGGCTGCGCTCGCAGCATCTCATTCACCAGTGGTTCTCAGCTTGGACGGTCGCATCTTGGCACCGTCCAGGTTGAAAACTAATCCCCCAGACATGGATTATGGCATGGAACAGAACGACCGACAGGTATGGTAATTTGTTGTTTTTTATTTTTGGTTTATTACAGGAGAACGAGGGCTTCAGTTGAAAAGGCGTTAGGTGAGTATAACTGTGTTTGTTATTTTTAAATAAAAAAGGAAAACTGTTTAGTTTTATTTCTAATAAAAGACTTTATTCTGGCTGTGTCTTTATTTTTTCATACAACTATAGGATTAGTAATGGATAGGTGTCTTATAGACGCCTCTCCATTGCTAAGCCTTGGGCTTGATATCACCGGACAATAAAAAGGTGACATCAACCCCCCCTAACTATCACCGCACTTGCCACCACTACAGGGCAAGTGGGAAGAGCCTGGCAAAGCGCCAGAATTGGCGCATCTCATAGATGAGCCTTTTCTTGGCAGCTGTGGGCTGCTATTTTTAGGCTGGGGGGCCTATATCAATGGCCTCTTACCAGGCTGAGAATACCAGCTGTCAGCTTTAGCAAGGCTGGTTGTCAAAAATGGGGTGGACCCCACGCTGTTTTTTCAAATTATTTAAATAATTTTAAAAAACAGTGTGGGGACCCTTCTATTCTTGATAACTAGCCTTGCTGAAGCTGACAGCTGAGGGTTGCAGCCCCCAGCTGTGAATTTTGCATGGCTTGTTATCAAAAATAGGGGGAACCCACGCCGGGTTTTTCATTCAGTCATTTAGTTCTAAGGCAGGCAGTGGGTGAGGAATACCCCCATCATCGGCTCCTGCTGTCACTGTTATTAGTAGTTCCAAATTCCCCCACTTGCTGTCATTGTTCTGACTTGAATATAACTGTCATCATTCTGCTTTGCTTGCGCCAATCACTGGCAGAGCAGGGGAGAATTATGAGAGTCATCTTCAGCACCCGCCGCCAGGGAACAGAGCTTACTGTAGCGCATCTTCCCCAGCGCCGATGCTTGTTACACGTATGACATCCATGTGTGTTCTCTGTGAGAACGTTTGCGTCCCGTGCTGATAGGAAAAAACGGACATGTCTACTTGTGGGGCACATGGACACACGGTCCGTGGAAACACACTGACATGTGCACAGACCCGACCCATTCATTTGAACGGGTCTACGTGTGACAGTGTCTCCGGTACGTGTGAAAAATGTCACCATACGTACCGGAGACACTGATGTGTGGGCCTGAGTCTGTTCCAGTAGGCTCCACAATCATGTGTAAGACTGCCAAGTTGACAGATGTCCAGAAGTCAGTCATTGACGCACTCCATAAGGAGGGTAAGCCACAAAAGGTCATTGTTAAAGAAGCTGGCTGTTCACAGAGTGCTGTATCCAAGCAAATTAATTGAAAGTTGAGAGGAAAGAAAAAGTGTGGTAGATAATGGTGCACAAGCAACCGGGATAACCGCAGCCTTGAAAGGATTGTTAAGATAAGGCCATTCAAAAATTTGAGGGGGATTCACAATGCGTGGACTGCTGCTGGAGTCATTGCTTCAAGAGCCACCACACACAGACGTATCCAGGACATGGGCTACAAGTGTCGCATTCCTTGTGTCAAACTGCTCACGACCAATAGACAATGCCAGAAGTGTCTTACCTGGGCCAAGGAGAAAAAGAACTGGACTGTTGTCAGTGGTCCAAGGTGGTGTTTTCAGATGAAAGTAAATTTTGCATTTCATTTGGAAATCAAGGTCCCATAGTCTGGAGGAAGAGTGGAGGCCACAACCCAAGCTGCTTGAGGTCTAGTGTGAGGTATCCACAATCAGTGATGGTTTGGGGAGCCATGTCATCTGCTGGTGTAGGTCCACTGTGCTTTATCAAGACCAAAGTCAGCGCAGCCGTCTACCAGGAAATGTTAGAGCACTTCACCGACAAGCTTTTTGGAGATGGAAATTTAATTATCCAGAAGGACTTGTCACCTGTCCACATGGCCAAAAGTACCAATACCTGGTTTACAAACAACAGTATCACTGTGCTTGATTGCCCAGCAAACTTGCCTGACCTTAACCCTATAGAGTATATATGGGATATTGTCAAGAGGAAGATGAGACATCAGACCCAACAATGCAGATGAGCTGAAGGCTGCTATCAAAGCAACCCGGGCTGCCATAGCACCTCAGCAGTGCCACAGACTGATCACCTCCATGCCACGCCGCATTGATGCAGTAATTGAAGCGAAAGGAGCCCTGACCAAGTATTGAGAGCATTTACTGAACATACATTTCAGTAAGCCAACATTTCAGATTTTGAAATCATTTTTCAAGCTGGTGTTCTAAAATATTCTAATTTACTGAGATAATGACTTTGGGTTTTCATTGGCTGTAAGTTATAATCATCAACGTTAACAGAAATAAACACTTGTAATAGATCACTCTGTCTGTAATGACTCTATATGATATATGAGTTTCACTTTTTGTATTGAAGAACTGAAATAAATTAACTTGTCGATGATATTCTAATTTTGTGAGACGCACCTGTATGTTACTGAATAGCATTAGGAAATATGTCTTGTTTCTAACTAGTAGAAAAGAGTGACTAGAAACGTGTGCAATGTTTCAGCCTGTGAGAAGTCTTTCTCTAGCATGTGCTCATGATATCAATGATCTAGCCTTGGGAACGCTCTGCAAAATAAGATCGGTAGGAGTCTGAAAGCCGCCACTGCCATGTTCAACTGGGAGTATGACTGCTTGCTCACAAATGTCAGTACCGGAGAATTAGGAGCGCGTGTGCTGTGCGCTGTCACAATTCAGAAATCACTATGTGACTGAATAGTTTGTTCTCAAACCTGGACAAGCCCTTTAAAGCCTGTTTCAGACTGGTGTGTTTCATGGTCCATGTGGTGACTGCAAGGCCCGGGCTAATCTCATGTTTCCTGACCCAAACTAGCATCCTCATAGACTCGTGTGACTGTACGTCCAGGTTGGGAGACATGCGGTCCGTCTGGGTGTATACCAACCATGTTATATGCCAGGCTAATGGGCAGGGAAGCAAATGCCACAGTGATAGTAAAAATGGATGAAAATCGCATCCAGCGCACTAGTGATAAACAATATATATTCTTTTGTATGCAAAAGGCGGACGTCTGCATGAGACTGAAGGGCTGTATTTGTGAATCAGCAGGGCACATGCTTCGCCCGATGCTACCATGTGGATGCAGTAGTAATCTTAACAGGTACCATATGTTGCAGAACAAATGGCAGCATTTTGTAAAAACCATTTCGGTTTTGCTGCAATTAAGGAAATCACTGAAAACCCTGTCATAAACTGCCACCAAAAGAAAAAACCCCGTGTAAATACAACACAAGACGTCTTGGGAGATAAAACGTTGCATGTGTTTGTGGTAATAAAGGATTCAAGTGTTTGAAATGTCTGTGAAGATGAAGAAACTAAGACGTCACCTGCCTTGCACTATTCTTCCTGTACATGGAACGTTTTATGCTGCTTATTTTTCCTAGTTTTGAGACTGTCTTTCCTAAATGTGAAGAACTTCATTTGCTCCTTTTCTTTGTAACATATGATGCCAGTATATTTTGACATTTAAGGGTAGGTCAATATGGGACAAAAATGCAGCAAATCGTATATTTCGGAACCAGCAGACAGATAAGAGTGGATGAGATTGTAAAAAGTGGGAACCCTCCTCCCCAGTAACAGGTGACAACTCCTTATAAAAATCATCAGTAAGTTCTCAAACTAGTAGTATCCTGATAGCAGTTGTCCTATGTCTACCCATCTACTCCTCTTGGAAGGGCATTTAAAGGGAATCTGTCAGTAGGATTTACCCTCCCAATCGGTATATACGGTGCATTGTGATCTGATATTCCAGAGAAATCCACGTTTTTTCTTATTATGGAAACAAGCTGTTAAGATCTATAGGCCGGACACAGATCTCGTTAAGATTCTGCCGCCAGAGATTATTTTAAGTGAAAGCAGATATTACCAGTGAGAGACATGTAATGACTGACAGTCTGCTCTCCGGATCTACATGTCTCACACTGGTAATCGGCCCATAGATCTTAACAGCTCATTTCCATATTAGGAAAAATGTGGATTTCTCTGGAATAATACATTGGATCACAGATATCAATTATTGCATTCAAGTTTCTATGACCTGCAAGTCCATAATATACAGTGGGGCAAAAAAGTATTTAGTCATTCAGCAATAGTGCAAGTTCCACCACTTAAAAAGATGAGAGGTGTCTGTAATTTACATCATAGGTAGACCTCAACTATGGGAGACAAACTGAGAAAAAAAAATCCAGAAAATCACATTGTCTGTTTTTTTATCATTTTATTTGCATATTATGGTGGAAAATAAGTATTTGGTCAGAAACAAAATTTCATCTCAATACTTTGTAATATATAAAAGTTATCACCTGCGCTAAATGGGTACGTTGGTGGATAGAGTAAGTATGTGGACTATACTTTGTAATATATCCTTTGTTGGCAATGACAGAGGTCAAACGTTTTCTGTAAGTCTTCACAAGGTTGCCACACACTGTTGTTGGTATGTTGGCCCATTCCTCCATGCAGATCTCCTCTAGAGCAGTGATGTTTTTGGCTTTTCGCTTGGCAACACGGACTTTCAACTCCCTCCAAAGGTTTTCTATAGGGTTGAGATCTGGAGACTGGCTAGGCCACTCCAGGACCTTGAAATGCTTCTTACGAAGCCACTCCTTCGTTGCCCTGGCGGTGTGCTTTGGATCATTGTCATGTTGAAAGACCCAACCACGTTTCATCTTCAATGCCCTTGCTGATGGAAGGAGGTTTGCACTTAAAATCTCACGATACATGGCCCCATTCATTCTTTCATGTACCCGGATCAGTCGTCCTGGCCCCTTTGCAGAGAAACAGCCCCAAAGCATGATGTTTCCACCACCATGCTTTACATTAGGCATGGTGTTTGATGGATGCAACTCAGTATTCTTTTTCCTCCAAACACGACAAGTTGTGTTTCTACCAAACAGTTCCAGTTTGGTTTCATCAGACCATAGGACATTCTCCCAAAACTCCTCTGGATCATCCAAATGCTCTCTAGCAAACTTCAGACGGGCCCGGACATGTACTGGCTTAAGCAGTGGGACACGTCTGGCACTGCAGGATCTGAGTCCATGGTGGCGTAGTGTGTTACTTATGGTAGGCCTTGTTACATTGGTCCCAGCTCTCTGCAGTTCATTCACTAGGTCCCCCCGCGTGGTTCTGGGATTTTTGCTCACCGTTCTTGTGATCATTCTGACCCCACGGGGTGGGATTTTGCGTGGAGCCCCAGATCGAGGGAGATTATCAGTGGTCTTGAATGTCTTCCATTTTCTAATTATTGCTCCCACTGTTGATTTCTTCACTCCAAGCTGGTTGGCTATTGCAGATTCAGTCTTCCCAGCCTGGTGCAGGGCCACAATTTTGTTTCTGGTGTCCTTTGACAGCTCTTTGGTCTTCACCATAGTGGAGTTTGGAGTCAGACTGTTTGAGGGTGTGCACAGGTGTCTTTTTATACTGATAACAAGTTTAAACAGGTGCCATTACTACAGGTAATGAGTGGAGGAAAGAGGAGACTCTTAAAGAAGAAGTTACAGGTCTGTGAGAGCCAGAAATCTTGATTGTTTGTTTCTGACCAAATACTTATTTTCCACCATAATATGCAAATAAAATGATAAAAAAACAGACAATGTGATTTTCTGGATTTTTTTTTTCTCAGTTTGTCTCCCATAGTTGAGGTCTACCTATGATGTAAATTACAGACGCCTCTCATCTTTTTAAGTGGTGGAACTTGCACTATTACTGACTGACTAAATACTTTTTTGCCCCACTGTACAAGGGTTGATCCTACTCACAGAATTATTGTAAAGTGCATTAGTCAGCAGGTGAAAAGCATACCAATAGTGGTGCCATGTTGACATCATGGGATCACTGCAGCCAATCACTGGGGTTAGCCATCCTGTGCTGTCTACACCAGCATTACCGCTAATCCCCTTGACCGAGGGTGGCAGCAAAGAGCAGGGAACATTGAATCTGTTAGCATTTGTATCTGTTAGAGATACAACTAGTGGTGAGCAAACGTGTTCTGATAAGGTGTTAGCTGCGCATGCTCATGTTCTAACCGATTGTCTTTGGCGGGCTCAAGTACTGTGTTCGAGGCCCCGTGTCTCCATGTCCTGTTTGTTAGGCAATCCCTGTGTACAGCACCATGGAATTAATGGTGCTATATAAATAAATAATAATAACAATAATGTGTTGCAGGTGTCGAACGGCCGCAGGGACTTGAACATGTTATTGGCACACGCCGAAGATACTCAGATAGCACTCGAGCATGCTCAGATAACACCTTACGTTCACTCAGCACTAGATACAACCTTTGTCTGGATCAGCTGGTGGTCTCCAGATCTGAACCCAACAGGTGGAATATCCACTCCATATTCCAAATTTTCATCCACACACTGCAGAGAAAAAAATGGAACAAGAATTGACCAGCGCTGCGAATTTGAAATCGGTAACACGCCAATTCACACTGCAGATTTCAAAGTGGATTTAAAGGGATTTTTCATTTTCGAAAAATCTGCTTCCCCAGGTGCAGTGTGTTGTAAACACAAACTGCGCTTTACTCACCCTTCTTGGTCCAACACTGGCCCAATGTCTCTTGTCTGCAGCGCTGACATCACGTTGACACTGCTGCACCCAATCTAAGCTCATCGATCGGCTGCAGATGACAGCAGACACTGGAAATAGTAAAGGAAACTGCTCTGAATCTGGGGAGGGTGAGTAACGCACAGTTTATCTTTTTTATATCAAACTGAAGGAAGGGACATAAGTTTTCTGAAATGCAAAGCAAAATCTGAAATGTGTAAGAAATTTACATTATTGCATTGAAAAGCTGGAAATTCCACAACAGTCTTGCGTTCACATATCCTTATTACTCCTGATGAAGAGCTGTAGGATCTCGCCTCCTGATAATTAATCAGCTCTGTGTTTATTTACTGCAGTAAAATGGCAGGTGTTGGGATTTATTAATCATAGCCAGGCACAAACAAGGCCGCCCTCACCTCCATAATTAACAGAGCAGGAGCCTTCTCTTTGTGTGCTAATAAAGAGAAGTGGAGACAGTTAGCAACTTTCATGTCTTAACAAAGCCGGCTAATGAGCAGCAAAGGCTTCTTTCTATTATTTCCTGCGCTGTCGGAGCAGCTTATAGCCGGCACTGCTGCAGGCGCAGCACCAGACCCCCAGGAACATCACTGAGAGGGGACATGCAACCACTAGTGTCCAGAGATAAGGCTGGATCTGTCAGCATCCTGGAACCCCAGATAAGAAAGGTGGGGAGGATGATGATATAATCACTAGAAATTAAATATAAATGTTATATTTGGAATCATCTCAATGTCTCACAGTCATTGTCTCCACAGGTGAAGACGGGAGCGATTATCCAAAGGAAGTCTGTAACTCTCAAACCTGAAAATGAACAATTTAGACTATCATTATAGAGGACTTGGCCCCCATAAAAATCATACAGATACTGTAGATTTTAGTTTTATCTGAAAATAGTTTTATTGTATATGTAAGTAAGTGGGCTTCGGTGTACTCTGTATCATTCTTCCCCCTAAATGACCATCCTCCGCTTCTCCTCCCCTTAAGGTGAATGACAGCTCCCGCTTTGGAGCGCTGCCTGATCCATGTCCCTAGCCCTTTGTCTTGGCCCCTGCAGTGACAGTATGTGACCGGCGGGGGATTTAGACCAGGCATCGCTCCAAAGTGAGCAGAGGGTGCCCCAAGGACTCCTAATATATATAAAATAAAACTGTTTATATACAAAGCTATATTCTACAGCACCAATATGATTTTTATAGCGTCTAAGTTCCCCATATGAATAGTTCAATACCAGTTTTGGGGGTGACAAACTTGTTTTAAGAACACAGCCAATTTTTTATTTTTGTGCTTTTATTTTGTTTCTCCCCTTGTTCCAAGAGCTATAACTTTTTTTTTTTCTTTTTTTTTCTATTGATCTAGTCATATTGAGGACAAGATGTAGTTATGACTTCATTCATTTTACCATATAAAGGAAAACTGTGCTGAAATGATAACAATTTCTGGGGAACATGATTTTCCAGGCCAGTACGAGTTTGGCAATTCCCAACTTGTATAATTTATTTTTATTAATAGTATTTTAGTAGCTTAAAAAATTATATAAAATTCTGAACAAAAATTTATTTTGCTTGGTGTCATTTCCAAGACCTGTAACTTTTTAAATGTTTCTGTGCTCGGTGTTGTATGAGAACTTGTTTTGTGTGTGCTGTAGTTTTATTGATACCATATTGGAGTACATATGACATTTCAATTGCTTTGCATTTTCATAAAGTTATATTTAATTATTATTTATCTTATTTTGATAGCGTTTTTATATACATAGTAATACTCAATAAGTTTAATTTTAATTACCTTTCCCTTTATTTTATAGTCCCCCCCAGAGAACTTGAATGTGCAATAATTTAATCACTTGCACTATATCCTGTAATATATCAGTACAGTATTGCAGTATATACTGAAATAATGATATCCTATGAAACTTAGCCTGTTGCTGGGTCTCGCAAGAGCATCAAGATGGCGATGTGAGCCTTCAGCAGCCCATTGGCACCAAGTGATCATGTTGTAGGGCGCAGGAACAATGTCCGCCAGATTTGTGCCTCTGAAATGGCAAATCCACAGATTGACAGTGGTCGTTAAACAATAGTAATGGGAGCTAGCTCCATTCAGTGCTATTAACGACCAGTTCTGGCTGTATAACACAGTTGGTACCAGCCCTCCATAGAGTGAGTCCAGCTCTTGAGCCTGCTCCATGCACCTGCACCCATGATGTACTATTATGTCCTGTGGAGGAGAGGTCAAATAGATTTTCTAATATGTATTGATGGTATATCACTAGGATAAGCTATCGTAGGACCCCTGCCTGATAAAAGAGCTAGATTGCAACAACAAATAAAAGTTTTTATTCCATTACCCAGTGGTAGATTATCTCATTAACTTTGGCAGCGCTGAACCCAACCACCATTTTTCTACCTTTCTTGGATTTTATAATTGGTGGGATCTGACCTCTTGAGACCTCAATGATCCTGAGACTGGGCGAATGCTGCAGTTCTGTGCACATCTGGGTGACCAGAGACAGCTGGGCAGGAAAAACAACAGCAAATAGGACACAGTCCTACACTTGCAATGTATTCCTTTAATTTTCAGGATCAGTGGAACCACAGAGGTTGGACGCCCACTATTGCCTTGTAGCGCTGGGGTGCCATCATCAAATCTGACCAAGGACAACATCTGCGTGGAGTTTGTATGTGGCCCCCATGTTTGTGTGGATGTCCTCTGGGTACTTCCTATTGAAATTGACTATAATGTGTGTTTACTTAGGGAATGTAATCAACCCCATTAAGGACAGGGATTGTATATGGTAGAATTATCTGCACATCACCGTGGAATACGTTGGTGCTATATAACAAAAGGGGAACTATCTGACCATTATAGTGGCAGTTTAATAAAGTGATCATCATCTGATGTTTTTGGCTTGTCAACAAAATGATAAATAGTTTAAAAGTATTCAAAAATTGAAAAGCTTCTGAATCCTGTGCATGTCGGTGAATGCTGCGTGTCCTCGGGCTTTGTGATATTTTCCACGTTTTCATTTTTGGCCGGCGGTCTACGAACAAAATATTCACTTTGGCTTTGTGTCTTGCAGACATGCTTTTGGGGAAAAAAGCCCACGACACATTGCTACGCATCCTTCTCTTCCCTGCCGTGTCCTTCAGACATCCTCGTCCTGACTCCTCGGAGGTTCTGACCCAGCACCTTCTCCAGCGGGACCTGCCACATTGGACTTCTTTTTGTGTCAAGTACAGCACAGTTAATAATGACCAGTTTGGCTTATCGAACTTCAACTGGGAGGTGAATGGCAGAAATTACCATATCCTCCGAACGGGCTGTTTCCCATTCATTAAATATCACTGTTCCCGTGCTGCCCCCCAGGACCTGCATCTTCACAACCACTTCTTTACCACGCTAAAAGCTATAAATCTAGGTAAGTGATGGAGAGATGCTGTAATTACACCCCACACACTCCATCCTGCCTCCCACCCAAGGCTTATTAAATATTTAGCTTTATAAAGGCCATCAATTGTCTTTTCAAACAGAATATGTGGAGCGTGGCTTCCTGTGGCTGCTTATCCATATGGCTGGGATTAATTACTTTGCTTTATTATCGCAGCTTATTAAAATCTCCCTTGCTGCCGTTGGTTAGAACAGCCCATTATGTTAGCGGGTTATTATGGGTTTCATATTAATCGCATTATTATCTCTCTGGCTGCCTTTCATTAGTAAAGCTGCAGAATGCTTCTAACATAAATAAATAAAATAAAGTTGTCCCTTCATTGCTAGCACAATAATGGGGAAGCGTGAGATGACAGGATGAGAATGCAGAGCAGTGCATGCTAGGTAATGACCGTGCCGCTTTCTACCCTCCACTCTTTGATTGGTTCTGTGTCCGCTCGGCAGGGATCCCCACTCTGATGTACGGCCTGGGATCGTGGCTGTTTGCCCGAGTCACTGAGACTGTTCCTACCAGCCGTGGACCGGTGACCATCTACTTTCTCATCAAGGAGGACAAAGATGCCATGTTCTGACACCAGGACAATCCTGAGTTGACTTTGTTCCACCAGTTCTTTCTCTTTTTTTTTTTGCAAAGTCATAACCTCTGTTGTTAATGTTGCCTGCTGGTGACCCTGTGAGTATGTTCTCCGATTCTGGTTGTATACCTTGGATGTTTTATATAATGTATTACTGACAAATGTACCATATATATCTGCACTGGCAGAAGGGATTACATGAAGCCAAGTATTAAGCTCAGAATTCATGATTTCATGCGTATACATGACTCTTGTAAATCTACCCTTCATCTCCACATGGTGCACACTGCCATGCTCTTAGATTTGCAAATAAGATCTATTGAGTGACCCTGTGGTCCACATGTATAAAAAGGAAGGGGGTCACAAAACTCAGATTCCGGCTCTTTCTTTTCTAAGGTGGGATGGAAATAAAACAAGTGATTGATTAGCAACTACAGTATATATAGCTGCACAGATTTTCTCTTAAAGGGACTCTCGGCACAGAATGACTGTTCACACCAAGTGCAGGCGCTCGATGCTTCACAGCGCGGCCGGTCATGTCACTACACCTTCCCACCTGCTTGGTTTCCATCTGTTTACACCCTCCTCTGGCCCTATGAAGCCAGAGCTGTCAATCAAAGAAGGGGGATAGAGATAGATGGAAAACAAGCAGGTGGGAGTTGTATATAAATGATTGGCCGCGCCGTGCAGCACTGAGTGGTGGGACTTAGTTTGACCATTCGTTCTGAGCTGACGGAGTCCCTTTAAATGTGTCAGGTTGATGAAAATCAAGCTGATATCATAGAAGGCTAGGAGTCTGGACAGCATTGGCCATGCAAAATGTCAATCACAAGGTTTCATTGCATCATCACACGTGATAATTATGAATGTGGTCGTGTTCCTACACACAGTGTGATGCTCTTGTGTTACCACCATTGCAAAAATTACAACCTGTTGGATTTTTGGTTGCAGATTCAAATTGGCCATTCCAGCTCAGATATTAATGACTGCAACAACCCACAGTCAGAGGTTTTTTTTTACCCGTGAATATTGCAAATCCTAAATCGCATGTGACTCGTAGCCATATTACATCCCAAGGATATGTACACGTGACATACTTTACATGCAGGAGAACCTGACGAGTTTTCCAAGAAGCTAAAAAAAAAAAGAAAAAAAAAAAAGTCCTAAAGCATCGTTTTGGATTTGTTGGGGGATATTTCCTGAGCACTTGCTTTGTCTTTTTTTGACCGCAAGTGTTTTTTTTTTTTTTTTTAAACATTTCACCATAAGTTTTGGATTTTCTTTATTGACTTTTTATGGTCGTTTTTTTTTTCCCCAATTCAACAATGAGGGAACCGCTGTTGGCATCAGATTCCAATAAATCCCAACCAAATTGCTGGAACTGTGATACGGTTTTTTTTGCACAGTGAAAATATGCAGCATCAAAATATTTGTGGCGGGAAGTTAACCAAAAGACAACGTCTGATTTAGACATGTTGTATTCCTCACTGGGGCAACTAGGGAGGACATTTACTACTATCTACAGCGAAGAACCTCCTATAGATTTGGAACAAGAGTTGTCACTGACTGTGACTGTTGTCAATGAACCTTAAAATGCTTTTTCTTCCTCCATCAAGATGGGGCTCCCAGCAGACAGACTCTCAAGATCAGCTTCTAATTGTGGGGGCAAGATCCAACAATCTTAGGGGGATCATTGGCTTTGTGCTCTCACCAAGATTCGGCCATTTATAGGCCATGAGGTTTTGTTTTACACTTGACGCTAATAAAATGTTTTTTAATTACCTGAGTGATCGCAGCCTCTTCTAGTGTCCTCTCCCCAAGCCTGGAGCAGGGCTGCTTTGATTTCGGATAACATGTTCTGCTGACTATGCACACCTGATTTCCAATAAATACAAATAACGAGGCCTCGTGTCTGATCAGCGGCGGAGCAAGCTCCTCCGAGGACGCCTCTGACAAACTGCTTCATCGATCTGGCTGCTGCGAGCTGCAAGCTGCATTAAACAGGCGTTTGATTTCTTGCCTTACGCCGTCACTGTGTAACAATTAGGCAAATGTAATATTTTCTTGTATTACATGGAAATCAATGCACCTTTTGCTCCCATGGAGTTGATCATGGTGAGAGATGAGCTGTCAAGGGTCAGGGGTCAATGTGACAATATCATTTCTCAGCATGGATAAAGCTGCTCTTCCATCTGTCACTGAGACCTCATTCACACTTCTGAACTGAGCTCTCCACACTCAGACGGTGAAATCTTTCCGACATAAGCATTATTGTTTGGTAGTCCAGGTCTAATGCAAAAGGTCAGTTTTGTAGGAGATCGCTAAGGGGAATCATTCCTGTGAGTGGAATACATGATTTGGTTAGTCTCCAATCGCTCTTGGAAATTACACAATTACAGATCGAAATTTAATGGCCACCTGGTAGGTAAATGGTTAATGCTTCCCGACACTGGCTGTAATTGAAGCTTGGCACCCAGATCAGATCCCTGCCACTTTTCAACACTCCGTGTCTCTGTATTTTGTATCGTCATGCAGCGGGGGTCAGACAGATAGTGTGTCTTTGAAATAAAGTCTCTCGTCGCTGAAAGATCAGACCCTCACAGGGCAGATAGGGTGAAATGATTGCAAGAAATGCCAAAGTTTGGTTTCATAGCTGGTGCAAAGGTTAGGGTCCTAATAATACTAGACCGAGGCAGATCTGGGGTTATTGTTGCCACTAGATAAATCGAGAAGACATTTACCCTTTCCAAGATGAAAATATATCATTTCAATAGAAGATTTGTTGCAGATATTTCCGCAACTGTTCTATTCATCTCAGTGGGGATTACGGGAATCATTGCACAGGTATCAGAAACCATCCCATTCAGGAGATTGGAGCTGGAAATGCCCAAAGGTCGTCCTGACATGCAGTCTTTTTCCATAGTGGAGCATTTACCTCCATGTAGTTATGTAGCTTGCATAACGGAAAAAAAACTGAAAAACTATTTCAGTATTGCCCCCCTGGTTCTACTGAATTACCATAGAATCATGAGCAACTAAGTGTGAATTACTACAACCGCAGGGGATGGGAAGAGGGGGTAGCCAGATCTTCTGTAATACAAACCATGGGTTGTGGGCTTATAATAGCTGTGTGGAGCCTGGCTGCAATGTGGCCACACGTTTGGTAGTTTACAGTATAAGCTTTCAATGGGGAGAGGGGTATAGGCCTCTGCTAGCCACCTCTGATGACAAATTATCTCCTGTGAGAAGCAAGGATCGGACATTATGAAATGCAACATGCACAATCCATCTTTCTCCTGACATCTGCTTTGGGGAAGAGTTGGGTACACTTGGTCAACAGTCATCCAGGGTGTATGGCCACCTTTAGACTTGTCTAGATTTGAAAGTAGTTTGAGGTTGTCATGTTAGCAGTAGCACCTATTGGTGCTTCCAAGGGTACGATGCAAATTGGAAAAATCTAATTTGTATTTTCTCCAGAATCCACCGCAGAAATTCGAAGCAAAATCTCAGGTGTATATCAGAGTTTCATCTGTGTTTTTTACCATATTTTCATCAGAGTTTCATCATTTTTGGGGGGACCCAAGGGGTAACATTCCTTGTTGAAAGTGAGATTTCAGGCCTGGTATACCAATGTGAGGAGGCTTTTAAGCCCTACAATGCTCCTCTGGGAAATTAAATATGCAAATTGTCTCTTCAGAGAGGCAAAGGGCTAGAACTCTAGTCCCACCTATTGGACGTAGAAATCCTAAAAGTCAATATCGACCCGTTAACCCCTTCCTGACATCCGACGTACTATCCCGTCGAGGTGGGGTGGGCCCGTATGACCGCCGACGGGATAGTACGTCATACGCGATCAGCGGCGCTCACGGGGGGAGCGCCGCCGATCGCGGCCGGGTGTCAGCTGATTATCACAGCTGACATCCGGCACTATGTGCCAGGAGCGGTCACGGACCGCCCCCGGCACATTAACCCCCGGCACACCGCGATCAAACATGATCGCGATGTGCCGGCGATGCAGGGAAGCATCGCGCAGGGAGAGGGCTCCCTGCGGGCTTCCCTGAGCCCCCCGCAGCAACGCGATGTGATCGCGTTGCTGCGAGGGTCTTACCTCCCTCCCTGCAGCTCCCAGACCCGGATCCAAGATGGCCGCGGATCCGGGTCCTGCAGGGAGGGAGGTGGCTTCACAGACGCCTGCTCAGAGCAGGCACTGTGAAGCAGCCTGCACTTTCCTCAGATCGGTGATCTGTCAGAGTGCTATGCAAACTGGCAGATCACCGATCTGTATTGTCCCCCCCTGGGGCAAAGTAAAAAAGTTAAAAAAAATTTTTTCCAAATGTGTAAAAAAAAAAAAAAAAAAAAAAATATTCCAAAATAATGAAAAAAAAAATAAAATATTATTCCCATAAATACATTTCTTTATCTAAATAAAATAAAAAAAACAATAAAAGTACACATATTTAGTATCGCCGCGTCCGTAACGACCCAACCTATAAAACTGCCCCACTAGTTAACCCCTTCAGTAAACACCGTAAGAAAAAAAAAAAAAAAACGAGGCAAAAAACAACGCTTTATTACCATACCGCCGAACAAAAAGTGGAATAACACGCGATCAAAAAGACGGATATAAATAACCATGGTACCGCTGAAAACGTCATCTTGTCCCGCAAAAAACGAGCCGCCATACAGCATCATCAGCAAAAAAATAAAAAAGTTATAGTCCTGAGAATAAAGCGATACCAAAATAATTATTTTTTCTATAAAATAGTTTTTATCGTATAAAAGCGCCAAAACATAAAAAAATTATATAAATGAGATATCGCTGTAATCGTACTGACCCGACGAATAAAACTGCTTTATCAATTTTACCAAACGCGGAACGGTATAAACGCCTCTCCCAAAAGAAATTCATGAATAGCTGGTTTTTGGTCATTCTGCCTCACAAAAATCGGAATAAAAAGTGATCAAAAATGGTCACGTGTCCGAAAATGTTACCAATAAAAACGTTAACTCGTCCCACAAAAAACAAGACCTCACATGACTCTGTGGACCAAAATGTGGAAAAATTATAGGTCTCAAAATGTGGAGACGCAAAAACTTTTTTGCTATAAAAAGCGTCTTTTAGGCTGGTTTCACACTTGCGTTTTTATCTGCATGCGTTTTTTTAAAAAACGCATGTGTGAAAAAACGCATGTAAACGTGGTAAAACGCATGCGTTTTTAGACGCATGCGTTTTTATAGAAAAACACAAGAAAACAAACAAACAAAAAAAACCTAACCCTACCCCTAACCTGAAATACGTGGCACTAAAATATACGTTTATATACGTATATAAGTGCCACGATATTTCAGTGGCCACGTA
Organism: Ranitomeya variabilis; assembly: GCF_051348905.1. Classification (NCBI taxonomy): domain Eukaryota; kingdom Metazoa; phylum Chordata; class Amphibia; order Anura; family Dendrobatidae; genus Ranitomeya; species Ranitomeya variabilis. Next base: position 126,343,286 of record NC_135236.1, on the reverse strand, counting down.
TATAAGTGCCACGTATATAAGTGCCACGTACTTAAGTGCCACGTACTTAAGTGCCACGTATTTACGTGCCACGTATTTACGTGCCACGTATTTACGTGCCACGTATTTACGTGCCACGTATTTAAGTGCCACGTACTTAAGTGCCACGTACTTAAGTGCCACGTATTTACGTGCCACGATATTTCAGTGCCACGTATAACCACATAGTTATAGTATTTATAGTACGTGGCACTGAAATACGTGGCACTGAAATATCGTGGCACTGAAACACGTGGCACTGAAACACGTGGCACTGAAACACGTGGCACTTAAATACGTGGCACTTAAATATGTGGCACTTAAATATGTGGCACTTAAATACGTGGCACTTAAATACGTGGCACTTATGACTGTCAGAAAATGTTCATTAAACGGTTAGAGGTGAGGTTAGGGGTAGGGTTAGGGTTACCGTTGGGATTAGGGTTAGGGGTGTGTTTGGGTTAGGGTTTCAGGTAGAATTGGGGAGTTTCCACTGTTCAGGCACATCAGGGGCTCTCCAAACGCGACATGGCGTCCGATCTCAATTCCAGCCAATTCTGCGTTGAAAAAGTAAAACAGTGCTCCTTCCCTTCCGAGCTCTCCCGTGCGTCCAAAAAGGGGTTTACCCCAACATATGGGTTATCAGCGTACTCGGGACAAATTGAACAACAACTTCTGCGGTCCAAGTTCTCTTGTTATCCTTGGGAAAATAAAAATTTGGGGGGCTAAAAATCATTTTTGTGGGAAAAAAATATGTTTTATTTTCACGGCTCTGCGTTGTAAACTGTAGTGAAACACTTGGGGGTTCAAAGTTCTCACAACACATCTAGATAAGTTCCTTGGGAGGTCTAGTTTCCAATATGGGGTCACTTGTGGGGGGTTTGTACTGTTTGGGTACATCAGGGGCTCTGCAAATGCAACGTGACGCCTGCAGACCAATCCATTTAAGTCTGCATTCCAAATGGCGCTCCTTCCCTTCCGAGCTCTGTCATGTGCCCAAACAGTGGTTACCCCCCACATAGGGGGTATCAGCGTACTCAGGACAAATTGGACAACAACTTGTAGGGTCCAATTTATTCTGTTACCCTTGTAAAAATACAAAGCTGGGGGCTAAAAAATCATTTTTGTGAAAAAAAAAAAGAATTTTTATTTTCACGGCTTTGCGTTACAAACTGTAGTGAAACACTTGGGGGTTCAAAGTTCTCACAACACATCTAGATAAGTTCCTTGGGAGGTCTAGTTTCCAATATGGGGTCACTTGTGGGGGGTTTGTACTGTTTGGGTACATCAGGGGCTCTGCAAATGCAACGTGACGCCTGCAGACCAATCCATTTAAGTCTGCATTCCAAATGGCGCTCCTTCCCTTCCGAGCTCTGTCATGTGCCCAAACAGTGGTTACCCCCCACATAGGGGGTATCAGCGTACTCAGGACAAATTGGAAAACAACTTTTAGGGTCCAATTTATTCTGTTACCCTTGTAAAAATACAAAGCTGGGGGCTAAAAAATCATTTTTGTGAAAAAAAAAAGAATTTTTATTTTCACGGCTTTGCGTTACAAACTGTAGTGAAACACTTGGGGGTTCAAAGTTCTCACAACACATCTAGATAAGTTCCTTGGGAGGTCTAGTTTCCAATATGGGGTCACTTGTGGGGGGTTTGTACTGTTTGGGTACATCAGGGGCTCTGCAAATGCAACGTGACGCCTGCAGACCAATCCATTTAAGTCTGCATTCCAAATGGCGCTCCTTCCCTTCCGAGCTCTGTCATGCGCCCAAACAGTGGTTACCCTCCATATATGGGGTATCAGCGTACTCAGGACAAATTGGACAACAACTTTTGGGGTCCAGTTTATTCTGTTACTCTTGTAAAAATACAAAAGCTGGGGGCTAAAAAATCATTTTTGTGAAAAAAAAAAAGAATTTTTATTTTCACGGCTCTGCGTTATAATCTGTAGTGAAACACTTGGGGGTGCAAAGCTCTCAAAACACATCTAGATAAGTTCCTTAGGGGGTCTAATTTCCAAAATGGTGTCATTTGTGGGGGGTTTCAATGTTTAGGCACATCAGGGGCTCTCCAAACGCAACATGGCGTCCCATCTCAATTCCAGTCAATTTTGCATTGAAAAGTCAAATGGCGCTCCTTCCCTTCCAAGCTCTGCCATGCGCCCAAACAGTGGTTTACCCCAACATATGGGGTATCTGCGTACTCAGGACAAATTGCACAACATTTTTTGGGGACCAATTTCTTCTCTTACCCTTGGGAAAATAAAAAATTGGGGGCGAAAAGATCATTTTTGTGAAAAAATATGATTTTTTATTTTTACGGCTCTGCATTATAAACTTCTGTGAAGCACTTGGTGGGTCAAAGTGCTCACCACACATCTAGATAAGTTCCTTAGGGGGTCTACTTTCCAAAATGGTGTCACTTGTAGGGGGTTTCAATGTTTAGGCACATCAGGGGCTCTCCAAACGCAACATGGCGTCCCATCTCAATTCCAGTCAATTTTGCATTGAAAAGTCAAATGGCGCTCCTTCCCTTCCAAGCTCTGCCATGCGCCCAAACAGTGGTTTACCCCAACATATGGGGTATCTGCGTACTCAGGACAAATTGCACAACATTTTTTGGGGACCAATTTCTTCTCTTACCCTTGGGAAAATAAAAAATTGGGGGCGAAAAGATCATTTTTGTGAAAAAATATGATTTTTTATTTTTACGGCTCTGCATTATAAACTTCTGTGAAGCACTTGGTGGGTCAAAGTGCTCACCACACATCTAGATAAGTTCCTTAGGGGGTCTACTTTCCAAAATGGTGTCACTTGTAGGGGGTTTCAATGTTTAGGCACATCAGGGGCTCTCCAAACGCAACATGGCGTCCCATCTCAATTCCAGTAAATTTTGCATTGAAAAGTCAAATGGCGCTCCTTCCCTTCCAAGCTCTGCCATGCGCCCAAACAATGGTTTACACCCACATATGGGGTATCAGCGTACTCAGGACAAATTGTACAACAACTTTTGCAGTCTATTTTCTCCTGTTACCCTTGGTAAAATAAAACAAATTGGAGCTGAAATAAATTTTGTGTGAAAAAAAATTAAATGTTCATTTTTATTTAAACATTCCAAAAATTCCTGTGAAACACCTGAAGGGTTAATAAACTTCTTGAGTGTGGTTTTGAGCACCTTGAGGGGTGCAGTTTTTAGAATGGTGTCACACTTGGGTATTTTCTATCATACAGACCCCTCAAAATGACTTCAAATGAGATGTGGTCCCTAAAAAAAAATGGTGTTGTAAAAATGAGAAATTTCTGGTCAACTTTTAACCCTTATAACTCCCTAACAAAAAAAAATTTTGGTTCCAAAATTGTGCTGATGTAAAGTAGACATGTGGGAAATGTTACTTATTAAGTATTTTGCGTGACATATGTCTGTGATTTAAGGGCATAAAAATTCAAAGTTGGAAAATTGCAAAATTTTCAAAATTTTCGCCAAATTTCCGTTTTTTTCACAAATAAACGCAAGTTATATCGAAGAAATTTTACCACTATCATGAAGTACAATATGTCACAAGAAAACAATGTCAGAATCGCCAAGATCCGTTGAAGCGTTCCAGAGTTATAACCTCCTAAAGGAACAGTGGTCAGAATTGTAAAAATTGGCCCGGTCATTAACGTGCAAACCACCCTTGGGGGTGAAGGGGTTAATGAGCATTGCCACATGACTTAAGATGAAAGCCAAAGCAGAATCTGAATTTGCCGACATAGTGTTTCGGGGTGCTGCTTCTCCTCAGTTCAAAGTGTGAGATCTGGTGTGGCTGGATGAGAGGCTTCTGACCGGGATAGGTGACCCTGGAGTTTTTGCCTCTTCCTCTCTGAAGAGGTAATTTGCATATTTAATTACCCAGAGGATCATTGCAAAGCTTAAAAGCCTCCTCACATTGGCATGCGAGGCTTAGTATGTCAATTTCCACAAGCAGAAACAATACCGCTTTAATCCTGGTCAGAAGCCACTCACCTAGCCAGATGAGATCTCACACTTTGCACTGATGAGTTGAAAAACCCCAAGACACTGAGTCTGCAAATTGAAATTCTGGTTTGGCTCTTATCCCAAGTCATGTGACAAGGCTTGCTAAAGAGTTTATATTGACTTTAAATATTGCTAACCCCAATAGGTGGCACTAAAGTTCTCGTCCTCCTCCCTTGTGAAAAGGCAATTTGCATATAATTTTTTTTCTGGTGAGAAAAAAAAAAGAAAGTTTCTCTACCTTCTTTCATTATGTGAAAAAATATAGAGTGCTGTCTGATGTTTTTCACAGAACCATAGATTTTCAATGCTGAATTTGATCCAACACTCAGATCAAAATCAGACACGTCTTCGTGATTTTACATGGACCACTCAGTCCTCAAAAATTCACAGAAATGTGAACAACGCCATAGACTGTCATAGGTACAAGTGCTATCCTTGAAAAACATGGATAACACTCGTACGCATAAAAGTGTGAATGAGCCCTTATGAACATGAGTATAATGCACTCATCGGGTAAGTTTACATAGCCATATAGAAAAAATCATCTGATTTTCATCTAGACTAAAATGACAATTTTTCATCTGCGTTGTCAACCATATTATTATTTATATAGCACCATTAATTCCATGGTGCTGTACATGAGGAGGGGTTACATCAAAATACAAATATCACTTACAAAACAAACGAACAATGACAGACTGATACAGAGGGAAGAGGACCCTGTCCTTGCGGGCTTACTGTCATGAATCCCCAATGGCTAGGGATAGCACAGGACAAACAAAGTACAAATAAATAACGGACGAGCTCTAGGGTGATGGAACCTGGGCTGACCGCTGCCCTACGCCTGACAAACGCAACTAGAGATAGCCAGGGAGCGTGCCTACGTTGGTTCTAGACGCCACGCACCAGCCTAAGAGCTAACTAGTACTGCAGAGAAAATAAGACCTCACTTGCCTCCAGAGGAATGAACCCCAAAAGATATAGTTGCCCCCTCACATGTATTGACGGTGAAATGAGAGGAAGGCACACACATAGAGATGATATATATAGCTTTAGCAAATTGAGGCCCGCTGTAAACTAGAAAGCAGAAAGATACAAAAGGGGACTGAGCGGTCAGCAAAAAACCCTAATCAAAAATACCATCCTGAGATTACAAGAACCCATGTGCCAACTCATGGCACATGGGGAGAACCTCAGTCCACTAGAGCTACCAGCTAGCATAGAGACATAATAAGCAAGCTGGACAAAAAACCAAACAACTGAAAATCAGCACTTAGCTTATCCTGAAAGATCTGGGAGCAGGTAGGCAGGAACCAAACAGAGCACATCTGAATACATTGATAGCCGGCAAGGGAATGACAGAAAGGCCAGGTAAAATAGGAAACACCCAGCCTCTGATGGACAGGTGGAAACCAAAGGCCGCAACCCACCAAAGTCACCCAGTACCAGCAGCAACCACCAGAGGGAGCCCACAAACAGAATCCACAACAGTACCCCCCCCTTGAGGAGGGGTCACCGAACCCTCACGAGAACCCCCAGGGCGATCAGGGTGAGCTCTATGGAAGGCGCGGACCAAATCAGTCGCATGAACATCGGAGGCGACCACCCAGGAATTATCCTCCTGACCATAACCCTTCCACTTAACCAAATACTGGAGTTTGCGTCTGGAAACACGAGAATCCAAGATCTTCTCAACAACATACTCCAATTCTCCCTCCACCAGCACCGGAGCAGGAGGCTCAACCGAAGGAACAACGGGTACCTCATACCTCCGCAACAACGACCGATGGAACACATTATGAATAGCAAACGATGCTGGGAGATCCAAACGAAAAGATACAGGGTTAAGAATCTCCGAGATCCTATAAGGACCGATGAACCGAGGCTTGAACTTAGGAGAAGAGACCTTCATAGGGACAAAACGAGAAGACAACCACACCAAATCCCCAACAAGAAGTCGGGGACCCACGCGGCGACGGCGATTAGCAAACTGCTGAGTCTTCTCCTGAGATAACTTCAAATTGTCCACCACCTGATTCCAAATCTGATGTAGCCTGTCCACCACCACGTCCACTCCAGGACAATCCGAAGACTCCACCTGACCAGAGGAAAAACGAGGATGAAACCCCGAATTACAAAAAAAAGGAGAGACCAACGTGGCAGAACTAGCCCGATTATTAAGAGCAAATTCGGCCAGTGGCAAAAAAGCAACCCAGTCATCTTGATCAGCAGAAACAAAACACCTCAAATAAGTTTCCAAGGTCTGATTAGTTCGCTCCGTCTGGCCATTCGTCTGAGGATGGAATGCAGACGAAAAAGACAAATCAATGCCCATCTTGGCACAAAACGTCCGCCAAAATCTAGACACAAACTGGGATCCCCTGTCAGAAACGATATTCTCCGGAATCCCATGCAAACGAACCACGTTCTGAAAAAATAACGGGACCAACTCAGAGGAGGAGGGCAACTTAGGCAAGGGCACCAAATGAACCATCTTAGAAAAGCGGTCACACACAACCCAGATAACGGACATTTTCTGTGAAACCGGGAGATCAGAAATAAAATCCAAGGAAATGTGCGTCCAAGGCCTCTTCGGGATGGGCAAGGATAACAACAACCCACTGGCCCGAGAACAGCAAGGCTTAGCTCGAGCACACACTTCACAAGACTGCACAAAGGTACGCACATCCCTAGACAAGGAAGGCCACCAAAAAGACCTGGCCACCAAGTCTCTAGTACCAAATATTCCAGGATGACCAGCCAACACAGAAGAATGGACCTCGGAGATGACTCTACTGGTCCAATCATCCGGGACAAACAGTCTTTCTGGTGGACAACGATCCGGTTTATCCACCTGAAACTCCTGCAATGCACGTCGCAAGTCTGGGGATACGGCGGACAATATTACCCCATCCCTAAGGATACCAGTAGGCCCAGAGTCTCCAGGAGAGTCAGGCACAAAACTCCTGGAAAGAGCATCTGCCTTTACATTCTTTGAACCTGGCAGGTATGAAACCATGAAATTGAAACGAGAAAAACAACGACCAACGAGCCTGTCTAGGATTCAAACGCCTGGCAGACTCAAGGTAAATGAGATTCTTGTGATCAGTCAAGACCACCACACGATGTTTAGCACCCTCAAGCCAATGACGCCACTCCTCAAATGCCCACTTCATGGCCAAAAGCTCCCGATTACCCACATCATAATTGCGCTCGGCGGGCGAGAATTTTCTAGAGAAGAATGCACATGGCTTCATCACCGAGCCATTAGAACTTCTCTGCGACAAAACCTCCCCCGCTCCAATCTCGGAAGCATCAACCTCAACCTGAAAAGGAAGTGAAACATCTGGTTGACACAACACAGGAGCAGAAGAAAACCGGCGCTTAAGTTCCTGAAAGGCCTCCACAGCCGCAGGAGACCAATCAGCAACATCAGCACCCTTTTTAGTCAAATCAGTCAAAGGTTTAACAATACTGGAAAAATTAGCAATGAACCGACGATAAAAATTAGCAAACCCCAAGAACTTCTGAAGGCTCTTAACAGATGTAGGTTGTGTCCAGTCACAAATAGCCTGAACCTTGACGGGATCCATCTCAATAGTAGAAGGAGAAAAAATGTACCCCAAAAAAGAAATCTTCTGGACTCCGAAGAGACACTTTGAGCCCTTCACAAACAGAGAATTGGCCCACAGAACCTGAAACACCTTCCTGACCTGTAGAACATGAGACTCCCAGTCATCAGAAAACACCAAAATATCATCCAAATACACAATCATAAACTTATCCAGATATTCACGGAAAATATTGTGCATAAAGGACTGAAAGACTGACGGAGCATTGGAGAGTCCAAAAGGCATTACCAAATACTCAAAATGGCCCTCAGGCGTATTAAATGCGGTTTTCCACTCATCACCCTGTTTTATCCGCACCAGATTATACGCACCGCGAAGATCTATCTTAGTGAACCACCTAGCCCCCTTAATGCGAGCAAACAAATCAGTTAATAATGGCAATGGATACTGATATTTGACTGTAATCTTATTCAAAAGGCGATAATCTATACAAGGCCTCAGGGAACCATCTTTTTTTGCCACGAAAAAAAAACCTGCTCCCAGAGGGGACGAAGATGGACGAATATGTCCCTTTTCCAAGGACTCCTTAATATAATTCCGCATAGCAGTATGCTCTGGCAGTGACAGATTAAATAAACGACCCTTAGGGAACTTACTGCCAGGAATCAATTCTATAGCACAGTCACACTCTCTATGAGGAGGGAGCGAATTGAGCTTAGGCTCCTCAAAAACATCCCTATAGTCAGACAAAAACGCAGGGATCTCAGAAGGAGTAGATGAAGCAATTGAAATCGGAGGTGCATCACCATGAACCCCCTGACATCCCCAGCTTAACACAGACATTGTTTTCCAGTCCAGGACAGGATTATGAGTTTGTAACCATGGCAGACCAAGCACTAGTACATCATGTAAATTATACAGTACAAGGAAGCGAATCACCTCCTGATGAACGGGAGTCATGCGCATGGTCACTTGTGTCCAGTACTGCGGTTTATTCATAGCCAATGGTGTAGAGTCAATTCCCTTCAGAGGAATAGGAACTTCCAGAGGCTCCAGACTAAAACCGCAGCGTTTAGCAAATTACCAATCCATAAGACTCAGGGCAGCGCCCGAATCCACATAGGCATCGACGGAAATGGAAGACAGTGAAAAAATCAGAGTCACAGACAAAATGAACTTAGGCTGCAGAGTACCAATGGCAAAAGATTTATCAACCCTTTTTGTGCGTTTAGAGCATGCTGATATAACATGAGCTGAATCACCACAATAAAAACACAATCCATTTTTCCGCCTATAATTTTGCCGTTCACTTCTGGACTGAATTCTATCACATTGCATAGTCTCAGGTGCCTGTTCAGAAGACACCGCCAACTGGTGCACGGGTTTGCGCTCCCGTAAACGCCGATCAATCTGAATGGCCATAGCCATAGACTCATTCAGACCTGTAGGCGTAGGGAACCCCACCATAATATCCTTAATGGCCTCAGAAAGACCATTTCTGAAGTTTGCAGCCAGGGCGCACTCATTCCACTGAGTAAGCACCGACCATTTCCGAAATTTTTGACAATATATTTCCGCTTCATCATGCCCCTGAGAGAGGGCTAATAAAGCCTTTTCAGCCTGAATCTCCAGGTTAGGTTCCTCATAGAGCAATCCCAATGCCAGAAAAAACGCATCCACACTGAGCAATGCAGGATCCCCTGGTGCCAATGCAAATGCCCAATTCTGAGGGTCGCCCCGCAGGAAAGATATTACAATCTTGACCTGTTGAGCAGGGTCTCCAGAGGAGCGAGATTTTAAAGAAAGAAACAATTTACAATTGTTCCTGAAATTCAGGAAGGTAGATCTATCTCCAGAAAAGAACTCTGGAATAGGAATTCTAGGTTCAGACATGGGAGTGTGAACAACAAAATCCTGTATGTTTTGAACTTTTGCCGCGAGATTACTCAGGCTGGAAGCCAAACTCTGGACATCCATGTTAAACAGCTAAGATCAGAGCCATTCAAGGGTTAAGAGGAGGTAAGAAGCAGCTAGACAGCAATTAAGGGCTAGGCAGCAAAACTCTGAAGGGAAAAAAAAAAAAAAAAATTTCCCTTAAACACTTCTATTTCTCCTGCTTCAGCCCAAAATATTAACACTTTGTAGGCCGGCTATACTGTCATGAATCCCCAATGGCTAGGGATAGCACAGGACAAACAAAGTACAAATAAATAACGGACGAGCTCTAGGGTGATGGAACCTGGGCTGACCGCTGCCCTACGCCTGACAAACGCAACTAGAGATAGCCAGGGAGCGTGCCTACGTTGGTTCTAGACGCCACGCACCAGCCTAAGAGCTAACTAGTACTGCAGAGAAAATAAGACCTCACTTGCCTCCAGAGGAATGAACCCCAAAAGATATAGTTGCCCCCTCACATGTATTGACGGTGAAATGAGAGGAAGGCACACACATAGAGATGATATATATAGCTTTAGCAAATTGAGGCCCGCTGTAAACTAGAAAGCAGAAAGATACAAAAGGGGACTGAGCGGTCAGCAAAAAACCCTAATCAAAAATACCATCCTGAGATTACAAGAACCCATGTGCCAACTCATGGCACATGGGGAGAACCTCAGTCCACTAGAGCTACCAGCTAGCATAGAGACATAATAAGCAAGCTGGACAAAAAACCAAACAACTGAAAATCAGCACTTAGCTTATCCTGAAAGATCTGGGAGCAGGTAGGCAGGAACCAAACAGAGCACATCTGAATACATTGATAGCCGGCAAGGGAATGACAGAAAGGCCAGGTAAAATAGGAAACACCCAGCCTCTGATGGACAGGTGGAAACCAAAGGCCGCAACCCACCAAAGTCACCCAGTACCAGCAGCAACCACCAGAGGGAGCCCACAAACAGAATCCACAACAGCTTACATTCTACAGGATTATGGGGAAGGAGACAGTAGGTCGAGAGCAGTAGCTCTGATGGTGTTGAGGTGGCTGTGCGGTCATTACAGGTTGTAAGCTTCTTTGAAGAGATGGGTTTTCAGGTTTCTTTTGAAGAATCCAAATGAGGTGGATAACCTGACTCGTTGGGGCATAGAATTCCAGAGGATGGGGGATATTCGGGAGAAGTCTTGGAGGCGATTGGGTGAGGAGCGAATAAATGTGGAGGAGAGAAGGAAATCTTGGGAGGACCGGAGATTACGTGAGGGAAGATATTGAGAGATTAGTTCGGAAATGTGTGGAGGAGAAAGGTTATGGGTGGCTTTGTAGGTCAGTGTTAGTAGTTTAGCAAAAAAGGCAGCACACTGCAGTGCTAACACATGCAAACATGAAACAGAAATTTAACTGCATTACTGCCCTAAAAATATGAAAAATGAGAGCGTTTAGCGCATAAAAAAGGGCAATTTTATGTGTACCTGGTAGCCACTTTACGGCATCTCTCTTATACCAGGTCCTACGCTTTCTTTCCTCGCTGAGAATAAACGTCTCCATGTGAATGGGTACCTATGAAAACCTCTCATGAGACTAACATTCTCTTTCTCTGTGGAGGGGTACTAGACCTGCTGCAATCAAGACACCTGTGACTAGGAGGCGGAGTGCTCGGTCAGAAGGTTAGACAATACATTTGAAAAAACTGACCGTCACATCCAAACATAGATCAAGTGTGAACAGGTGCTGAACCTTAGAGTCACCAACTCCTATACAGTCAAGCAAAAAAGGCAGCACACTGCAGCGCTAACACATGCAAACATGAAACACAGAAATTTAACTGCATTACTGCACTAAAAATATGAAAAATGAGAGCGTTTAGCGCATAAAAAAGCCAATTTTATGTGTACCTGGTAGCCACTTTACGGCATCTCTCTTATACCAGGTCCTACGCTTTCCTTCCTCGCTGAGAATAAATGTCTCCATGTGAATGGGTACCTATGAAAACCTCTCATGAGACTAACATTCTCTTTCTCTGTGGAGGGGTACTAGACCTGCTGCAATCAAGACACCTGTGACTAAGAGGCAGAGTGCTCGGTCAGAAGGTTAGACAATACATTTGAAAAAACTGACCCTCACATCCAAACATAGATCAAGTGTGAACAGGTGCTGAACCTTAGAGTCACCAACTCCTATACAGTCAAGCAAAAAAGGCAGCACACTGCAGCGCTAACACATGCAAACATGAAACACAGAAATTTAACTGCATTACTGCCCTAAAAATATGAAAAATGAGAGCGTTTAGCGCATAAAAAAGGGCAATTTTATGTGTACCTGGTAGCCACTTTACGGCATCTCTCTTATACCAGGTCCTACGCTTTCTTTCCTCGCTGAGAATAAACGTCTCCATGTGAATGGGTACCTATGAAAACCTCTCATGAGACTAACATTCTCTTTCTCTGTGGAGGGGTACTAGACCTGCTGCAATCAAGACACCTGTGACTAGGAGGCGGAGTGCTCGGTCAGAAGGTTAGACAATACATATTTTTAGTGCAGTAATGCAGTTAAATTTCATGTGTTTTATGTTTGCATGTGTTAGCGCTGCAGTGTGCTGCCTTTTTTGCTTGACTGTATAGGAGTTGGTGACTCTAAGGTTCAGCACCTGTTCACACTTGATCTATGTTTGGATGTGACGGTCAGTTTTTTCAAAAGTGTTAGTAGTTTAAACTGGATACGCTGAGAAATTAGGAGCCAGTGAAGGGATTTGCAAAGAGGGGAAGCAGGAGTGTAGCGAGGAGAGAGATTAATTAGTTGAGCAGCACAGTTAAGGACAGACTGAAGGGGTGTTAGAAGGTAGGCCACAGAGGAGGATGTTGCAGTAGTCGAGGCGGAAGATGATTAGGGCATGCACAAGCATTTTGGTAAAGTGAGGGATGAGGAAAGGACGGATTCAGGAAATATTTTTGAGCTGGAGGCGACAGGAGGTGGGAAGAGCTTGGATGTGCGGTTTGAAGGACAGGGCAGAGTCCAGGGTTACTCCGAGGCAGCAGATTTTGGGGACAGGGGAAAGTGTGATTTCATTTATTTTGATAGATAGATCAGGTAGGGAAGATATACGAGATGGAGGAAAGATAATTAGTTCAGATTTGTCCACATTGAGCTTGAGGAAGCGAAAGGAGAAGAAGGAGGGTGTGGCTGAAAGACACTCTGGGATTATGGAGAGCAGAGAGGTGACATCTGGGCCAGAGAGGTAGATCTGAGTGTCATCAGCATATAGATGGTACTGGAAGCCATAGGACCTTATGAGTTGTCCCAGGCCGAGTGTATAGATTGAGAAGAGTAAGGGCCCAAGGACAGAGCCTTGAGGGACACCAACAGAGAGGGGGCAAGATGAAGAGGTAGTATGGGAGTAGGAAACGTTAAATGTGCGGTTGGTAAGGTATGAGGAGATCCAAGATAGGGCGATGTCTTTGACCCCAAAGGAAGAGAGGATCTGTGGTAGGAGGCAGTGGTCAACTGTGTCGAAGGCAGAGGACTGGTCTAGCAGGAGGAGTATAGAGAATTGCCTGTTAGCTTTGGCTGTACGCAAGTCGTTAGTAAGTTTGGTCAGGGCAGTCTCAGTGGAATGGTGGGGACGGAAGCCAGATTGTAGGTTGTCGAAGAGAGAATTAGATGCAAAGTGAGAGGAAAGTTCAGCATGAACGTGCTGCTCAAGGAGTTTGGATGCAAATGGGAGCAAAGATATGAGGCGATAGCTGGACAAATGGCATCCATTTTTATACATCAGCTGTAAATAAAATTTACAAAAGCAAAATCAGTTTCCTTCACAATGTATGTGTAAAAGTCACAGGCAATACAGATGATCTGTATGGTAACTGATTTATATTTTGCGGACTTATAGACTTGAACAGGGGAGTCTCAGCCGAAATCCGGACCAAAATAGTGCATGTTATAATTTTTTTCACCTGGAAATTTGGTCTGTGTGTAAAGAATGGTCATCTGAGCAGCCTTATTGAATAACATTGCTCCTAGTGCTGTCTCTGTGAGCGCAGTCATTTTCACCGATAGCACTCAAACCAAAAATACGGTCATGTGAACATACCCATATAGGGCTGAATTAGAAGTTGCCAGTAAGTAAATGGCTGAAGTAAAAGTGTTTGAGAAGTAGAATACCTTTTTGGGTCACTAGGAGGTTTCATAAGGAATGGATGAAAATAAAACAATTGGACAAGTGCTCTCCAATCTCATTTGTATCATACTGTGCGTGTAGCCATTCGAAACTTCTAGTAGTTAAGGCTCTTCTCACCTCTTTTAATGTTAAATGGGTATAAATCAGTAAACCCAATCATATTTGGAGCCAGTTACGCGACTATTACTCCTGAGGGATCCTGTGTAATCAGGGAGTTTTATATTAAGAAGATGAATGGCTAACGAGCAGAGGATGTAAAACTCGTCAAGATCTCTAACACGTGTGCTTATTAACTCTTGAAAGATTACCTATGACACACAGATCAATAGCACACCGATTGTAATCAGCATATCTCAGGCTGTCACTCTCACTAATGTGCTTAATGGTAGGAGACATTTAGCCAGGATGTGAAATCCTAACATTGTGGTGACAAGACTGGAGCATTGCCAGTGACAAAGCACAAACCTGTGCAGCCCAGCAATGCCACTGTGCATAAAGCTACATAATACATTAAGCTCTTATCCAGTCCAGTGAATGATCAGATATATAGCCAGGAGATCTTCTATGTAGATAGATTTCAGCTTTCACATACAGTCATGGCCAAAAGTGTTAGCACGCTTGAAATTGTTACAGAAAATGAAGTATTTCTCCCAGAAAAGTATTGCATTTACACATGTTTTGTTATACACATTTATTTCCTTTGTGTGTATTGGAACAAAAAAAAAGACAAATTGTATATAATTTCACATAAAGCCCCAAAAATGGGCTGGGCAAAATTGTTGGCACCCTCAACTTAATATTTGGTTGCACACTGTAGTGCAACTGTGAAGCAGTTGTGCTCAGCCACCACCAGGGGGCTATGATACAGGAAAAAGGGTTGCAGTTACTGTGTAGTACTTCGGTGCAGGCCACCACCAGAAGGTGGCAGAGTAGTCAGACAGGTAGAAGTCAGCAACAAACAGGAAGATGAAGTACCAGAGGTCACAGCAAAGCACGAGTTCAGAGACGAGCCAAAAGTCAGAGCCAGATGGGAGCACGGTATCCAAGGAGTAAAGGTACAAGCCAGAGGGTCAAAAGCCAGACGGGAAACGCAGTACCAGAGACAGAAAAACCGTAGGCGGAATTCAGAGTTCAAGCAAAGTCATACACTGTAGGGAAATCACCAAACGTACACTGAGTCAGGGATAGGAAACAGGTCAGACACACACACGGGAAGTCAGATGCAGAAGGATCACTAGGATAGTGATAGGCAGTAGGATCACTCATCATTAGCTCCTCCATGACCAGGCCAGGAAAAGAGAACCAAGAAGCAAACCCCCAACATGGATCATGACAGTACCTTCCTCTCAGGGGGGGGCAGTGGACCTCCAGGCTTCCCAAGATACTGAGCATGAAAGGCCCGGACCAACCGATCCGCACGGACCGATCGCGTCGGAACCCAGGACCGGTTCTCCGGACCGTAGCCTCTCCAATGGACCAGATATTGGAGTGAGAGACAGACCATGCTAGAGTCCACAATCCGTTCCACCTCATACTCATTCTGGCCATCCACCAAAATGGGTGGCGGAGGAGATAGAGATTCCCCAGAGGAAGACCCCAACAGTTTCAAAAGAGCCTTATGGAACACGCTGGGAATCCGTAAATCCGGGGGAAAGCGCAAACAGAAGGCCACAAGTTTGACCACCTCCACAATCTCATAAGGGCCAATGAACTTGGGCCCCAATTTAGCAGAAGGAACTTTAAGCTTAATATTCCTGGTGGACAACCACACCTTATCCCCAACCCGGAATACTGGCCCCACAGATCACCTTTCGTCAGCAAAGAATTTATACCTCCCCTGAGCCTCCCCAATATTCCTCTGAACCTCCTGCCACACCTCCCCCAAACGTTGCACAGCTAGATTAGCCCCAGGGCACCCTGAATCCAGTCGGGAAAACTCCCAGAAATGAGGGTGAAACCCATAATTGCAGAAGAAAAGAGAGGTACCCCTGGACTGATAAATGTGATTGTTAAAAGCAAATTCAGCCACAGGCAAAGAGGAACACCAATTGTCCTGCTGAGTAGTGGTCAAACAACACAAGATTTGTTCCAAGGACTGATTGGTTCTCTCTGACCATTAGACTCAGGATGATATACTGAAGAAAAGGTCAAACAGATACCCAACCTTTTACAAACGGCCCTCCAGAACTTGGACACAAACTGCACTCCCCTGTCAGAAACCACACTCACAGGCACACCATGCACCCATACCACATGTTCAATAAACAATTTAGCTAATGTCTCTGTATTAGGTAGACCTGTCAAAGGTACAAAATGCGCCTGCTTACTAAATCTGTCCACCACCACCCAACTGACCGTTTTACCACTAGAAGAAGGACGATCGGTGATAAAATCCATGGACAGATGAGTCCATGGTCTATCAGGAATTGGCAAAGGCACAAATTCCCCAGCCGGCTATGCGAACTTTTAGCACGAGCACATACATCACAGGACGACACGAACTTAACCACATCCGAAGCCAATGAGGACCACCAAAACAACCTAGAAACAGCTTTACGGGTAGCCAAGATTCCAGGATGTCCACTCAGGGCAGAATCATGAAACTCAAGAAGTATCCTGAGACAAAATTGAATAGGCACTAAGTGCTTATTAACCGGCAATGATGGAGGAACAAAAGACAGCCTCACAAATCTCTCGCTCCAACACCGAGGACACCCCAGCCACAACTACACCATGCTGAAGAATGGAGGAAGGAGGATCAGGTGGTGATATCGGGTCCAAACTACAGGATAAGGCATTAGCCTTGACATTTTTAGAACCAGGCCGAAAGGTAATAGAGAATTGAAACCGTGAGAAAAAAAGGGACCATCTCGCCTGTCTCGGTGTCAACCTCTTGGCAGACTCGATGTAAGCCAGATTCTTATGATCTGCAATCACAATGATTTGATGGACCGCCCCCTCCAAAAAATGACTCCATTCTTCAAAAGCTAGCTTAATGGCTAATAACTCTCCGTTACCTACATCATAATTCTTTTCCGCAGAAGAGAATTTCTTCGAGAAGAAGGCACAAGGTCTTAAGTTGGTTAAAGTGGCAAGTCCCTGGGACAATACCGCCCCCACCCCCTTGGCGTCCACCTCCACAATAAATGGTTCAGATGGATTCGGTTGAATCAGTACGGGGGCAGACATGAAACACTTCTTTAACGCCAAAAATGCCGCTGTGGTAGGAGCAGGCCAATCCTTGATATCACACCCCTTTCAGGTCAAATCAGTGAGAGGCTTAACAATTTGAGAAAACCCCCTTATAAATTTCCTATAGTAATTAGCGAACCCCATGAAACACTGAGGACCTTTAAGATCCCTAGGTTGAACCCAGTCCACAATGGCCTGAACCTTTCTGGTGTCCATACAAAATCCCTCAGCAGACAAGACAAACCCCAGAAAGGACAACTCCTGGACCGAAAACAAACGTTTCTCCTGTTTAGCAAAGAGACAGTTCTCCCGGAGTCTCTGGAGAGCTGCACGCAGATGACCTATGTGGGTCTGCTTCTCCACAGGAGTATACCAGAATATCATCAAGATACAGTACCAAAAAGTGCCCAATAAAGTCAGAAAAGACATGGTTGATAAAATTTTGAAAAACAGCCGGCGCATTAGTCAACCCAAAAGGCATATCCAAATATTCAAACAGCCCCTCAGAGGTCAGGGGTTTAGGGTCAATGGCCACGATTTTAATAGGAGTCTCCAACCTAACTGTCCCTAACTTACAGCTGGCCACCTGTTTAGAGGCAATCAGGTTCATGGATGACCCACAGTCCACAAAGGCCAAAGTGGGAGTGAAGCAGTTCTCTACACCAAGTTCCACTTTTAACAATACTTTAAGGAATGAGGAAAATGGCACCTGTGAGTCTGGGCAACCTCCTCGGTAGACCCAGACTTAGGCATTTCCTGACACCTTGGGAGTAGGAGGACAGGAGAGACAGTCCTTCTTCCAATATTCTGGAGCACCGCAGTAAAAACAAAGTTTGCCTTCCCGTCGACGTCTCCTCACCCTTTCCTTGAAGGTGATGGTCCTTACTTACATGGGCTCAGCAGGTTGTGAAGGTTTCAATTTAACCGGAAGGAAAGGGACTTCCCGTTGCACGACTCCTCTCTCCCGTAACCTCCGATCCATGCGAACGGCCTGACAACAAAAGAAAAAGGAACCTCTCCAAAAATTACAGCACACCACTAAGGAGTATAAATATGAAAAAAGGCAAACTTTAATTGATACAAGAATTAAAAACATCTAAAAATTCCCACCATAACCCAGAAGATCCCGCCATGGGAAGGTGAACACAAAATATACGAATGTGAGGCAACACAGAGAAAATTATCATGAATAAACAGAGTACAATCAAGAATGGCTCATTATGATATAATATCACCTCATATGTAACAACATAATAAACTTAATGAACTCCCCGGGGTTAAAGATAACATATACATGGATAAATATAATGTCAAGAACCTAACACCATTGTTGGGTATATATCTCCTATGCCCTATACAGTCTGTACCTGTATGCCAGAAAAGTGTGGAGGCGCATAGAGAGGCAGGGATAATGGCACAATAAGAGTTTGTGCCATAAAGTGTGAATGAGAGCACCAAATCACAATGAAATCAACTGCAGTCATGGACCCAATAATGTATCAGAAAACCCTGTGCCCTAGGTCCACAAACATGAACAAACCGTCAATACGGCACCAATAACAACCTGAATCCAGCAATGTATACCCCCGAATAAATAAGGTAACCACCGGAGGAGAGGAAGGCAGGGATCAACGTGGGGAACAGAACCCTATGCGTGTCGCCGTTACAGTGACGGCTTCGTCAGGAGAAGGTAGTGGAGAGAGCGTTCAATCTTAGTTTAAATACCTTTGAGGTGTAGTGCGATCAGCACACGGGGTATGCGAGAGCCGGAACCGGAAATGACACAAGAAGGGCAAAGGAATACAGGCAGGCGTCCCTGCCAGCATTGCATGATGCGCATGCGCCAAAAATGTTCAGCGCAGTGCATCATGGATTAAAGCACCAGGCACAAAAAATCAAATCAGACCATGAAAATGAAAATATGTAGCATGGTAAATGTAGAAGACAAGTGCAAACATGTACAGACAAGACATACGAACAACAGAATGTGAGACATACATGTAAGGACGCACATGTACCAATCAATAATAAATGATAATGAATATATGTACTTAAACACGTAAAGGAAAATGTAAGAACAAAACATAGAAGCACATATGGGGTCATTCCATATCAAGTGATCCAAATATGAATATTTTTTTTACCTTACATCTTTAGATTGTTTTGATTTTTTGTTTTTATGAAGTACAACTTTAGTTAATTACAAATTAAAAGTTTAGAATTTTTTTCTTCATCAGTTAATTTTTTACAGATTTTTAAAGTTTTGAAAAAGCGTGGATTTTGGCCTGGTATAGCTTTACATTTTGTATCATATCTCGGGCTAGAATTAAGATATAGAGGTGGGAGAGGCATCATTTTTCTCAGAACGGTACTGGCTTTCATTTGATATGTCACAAGACTATGTTTCTTTATATTTTGTTTTGGAGAAATCAAATTAAAAATTTTGATGCGCAATTCTGAAAAAAACGTATGTTTTAAAATTGTGAAAACATGCATGTGTGTTACTTGTGTCCTTGTTTATATTTGTACAGGGATTCAACTTGGGATCTATCACATTTGTATTTTTTTTTAAGCCTTGAATCATCTGATTTTATGTTTGTGTGAGTTTCTTCCTTTTTTCTTTTCAAATTACAACTGACTGCATTCAACATTTATATGTAACAATAAAGAAACACAAAAAACAAATACCGAAGTGCCAGAATAAATACATCTTAATCATCATAACACAACTTGCTCAGTATTTTCAACCTGAATTCATTGAACAAGCCAAAAGATAAAAGGTGATCACATCCTCAAGTGTGGTTTTCTAAATACAGTCTCGTCCTAATTATGTTAAAAACAAGATTAAAAGAACCAATATTTCTACCACCTATTTATACATGGAACAATTTTTTTTCTGGCCTGTTATCATCAATGTGTCCCTTCTAGTGGGTGAAATGTGACCTTGTCCATCAGCGCTCACTAGCAATGGCCGTTTCCTTCTGTGTCAGAGTATGTGCGGCTGTCATGATGCTCGGCTCCACCTGAGTTATATCTGATTTTTGTTCACTTTTACAATGTCTGATTTTCTTGGATACACATAGGACGGCGCTGGACCAGACGGTGCAGAATAGTCACTTCTACGTCTTCATTTTCACAATCTTTGGAGAGCCCAGTAGCTGTCAGCGCTAATCATATTCACAGGTCACATAGCCAGTTGTGTCATCCATTGCCGATCTTGTGCCGCCTTCTACCACGTCATGGACGTCACTGTCTTTATTTCCACTACATGGTAGGACAGTCCGGTATTGCTGAGTCCCTGTGATGGGTTCTGCTTCCTGTAACCGATATAATAAACTCTCCTCCTCCCCGTAGTCCTGGTTTGTACAATACATGAACTGGATGTTAGGAATATTTTTCTCCCTCCATTTGAGGAGTTGCCTGGGTGATAAGATTTGGTGTGAATATGGCCTCTGGAGCTGCCGGCCTGTCATCTGCTCTGCATTCACCGTCTACCCCTGGTCATCCTCAGCCCTAACAAAGCTTCTCCTCTGTCCTCTCCTGCTTCTAAGTGGTAACATAATAAAATAATACAGGAATATCTAACAATCATGGATTATTTGATAAATCTACACCCCACACTGTTAGACCACAGGCTGAACAGATCTGAAATCAAGATTTTTGAACTGACACTTTAATAGTTTTATTTTTTAAAATATGATCCCATCATGATCCCATCTTGTATTTTGGTACAGATGTGAATAGGAGCATAGCAGGTACATTTGCAGTTTTTGAAATTTTTAAATTAAACGTTTTTTTCGGAAATGCATTTTAAAGTTTTGCGCTTGCGTTCGCATAGGTAAATTATTATCAAAGATACTCTTGTGACATATCTGGTGAAAGCCTGTACTGTTCTGAGAAGAATGGTGTTTATTTTGTTTCTCTATCTCTTTTCTAGCCTGAGTTATGGGGAGAAATGTAAAGGCAGGCAACACCGAAATTTGCACTTTTTCCGAACTTTGAAAATCAATAAAAAATAAAAAAAAAATCTAGAATTTTTTTTTTCTTCACATTTTGCATTCTCTGACACACTATTACCAAATAACAAAATCTCAAAAGAATTAAAAATATAGTGGTAAAAATCATTGGTTCACTTGACACGGAATGACCCTATGGCATATGTAATGGACATAATAAATATAGATGTTATACAATTATTATTGTTTGTTAATTACACCTAAATGAAAAATAAGCCCATAAGCAACCTGATACCATGCTAATGTCACACATAATGTTTATTGAAAAATAACAAAAAATACAAAAAAGAAAAAAAGGGCATTGTGAAAAGAGGTTGTAAGTCCACATGGTCAAAAAAATGTCCCATACTGAACAAAAGTCCCAGGGGATATCAGCACCCAAGAGAACAAGTCAATCAATTGGGAAAACAAAAAAGAAGGGAGAAAGGGAAAACCAAGGAGAAGGCATAGGCCTGTATAAAATGAGCTGATGTCCATGGCAAGAGAGGAAATGCCATCCTGGCACACAATGCTAAGATCCAGAAAACACACTGGGGAGGAAGAACACGAAGAAGTCAAGAAGATGTTAAGAGCATTGTCGTTCAGGGAATTGATGAAAGTCCCAACCTCCTCCAGAGAACCTGACCAAATGAAAAAGACATCATCGATGTACCTGTGCCAATGTCGCACCTTGGATTTGGGATTTATCTTGGTCTTTTTTGGACCTTTGTTGAAAAAAGGACACACTTGGGAATGGAGAGTATCATCAAGCCCCATTTCGGACTAGGAGAAGGAATTACAACCATGGGTCTGCCAGTGTCCAGTATTTTTTATGGGACTTTGGAAGAAGACCTTATATCTATATCCATATGGACTTTTTGACCCAAATTGGGCACAGTGTGGACACAACAGGCTGACTTTATCAGATTCCTGTTCTGAATCATTGTTTATTTATGTACCTCCTGTGCATTATAGTTGGATAACTTTCTATCTTACTTCCAGGGGGCAGGTTTTCGTTACATTACCTCTTTTTATCATTAATGTTCCCCCCTTAGAGTACCTGTATGCCATGGGGCTTATGAAATCGCCATAGGCCCTAGTTGAGTTATTGATTAGCTTGGTCTACTTGCTTCTAGAACCCTTTCATGGTTGTTGTGGGGGTGTTATTTATTTCAGGATTCTCTTGTATTTCCTCTCTTGCCATGGACATCAGCTCATTTTATACAGGCTTATGCCTTCTGTTGTGAATTCTGCTTTTGGGTTCCCTCCGGTGGTAGTAGGTGGTAATGCAGTTGTCCCTGGGTTGCAGTCCTGGTCAGGTGTGTCTGCTGATTGCAGTTCTGACTTGGGTATTTAGGTGTGCAGGATTCATTAGTCCTTGCCAGTTGTCAATTGTTGTTGGGAGGTGTTGGTCCTCTCCCTGGTTCCTCCTGTCTTTCTGCCAAATCAGCAAAGATAAGTGTCTGGGTTTTTTTTCCTGTGGCACACATGCTGTGTGCTTCACAATTCAGTGCTATTCTTTGTGTTTTCTTGTCCAGCTTAGATTGTGTCAGTATTTTCTCAGTCTTGCTGGATTCTCTGGAGTGGCAGATATACATTCCATGTCTTTAGTTAGATTGTGGAACTTTTTGTATTATCTGTTGTGGATATTTTTGGAAGGGTTTAAATACTGACCGCCTAGTAATCTGTCCTATCCTTTCCTATTTAGCTAGAGTGGCCTCTTTGCTAAATCCTGTTTTCTACCTGCGTGTGTCTATTCTTCTCCTACTCACAGTCATTATTCGTGGGGGGCTGCCTATCCTTTGGGGGTCTGCTCTGAGGCAAGATAGCATTCCTATTTCCATCTATAGGGGTATTTAGTCCTCCGGCTGTGTCGAGGTGTCTAGGGTTTGTTAGGCACACCCCACGGCTACTTCTAGTTGCGGTGTTAGTTCAGGATTTGCGGTCAGCACAGGTTCCACCGACTCCAGATAAAGTTTTCATGCGGCTCCAAGGTCACCGGATCATAACAGCCTTCTCCTTGGATTTCCCTTTCTCCCTTTTTTGTTTTCCCAATTGATTGACTTGTTCTCTGGGGTGCTGATATCCTCTGGGACTTTTGTTCAGTATGGGACATTTTTTGACCATGTGGACTTACAACCTCTTTTCACAATGCCCCTTTTTTTCTTTTTTGTATTTTTTGTTATTTTTCAATAAACATTATGTGTGACATTAGCATGGTATCATGTTGCTTACGGGCTTATTTTTCATTTAGGTGTAATTAACAAGCAATAATAAATGTATAACATCTATATTTATTATGTCCATTACATATGCCATATGTGCTTCTATGTTTTGTTCTTACATTTTCCTTTATGTGTTTAGGTACATATATTCATTATCATTTATTATTTATTGGTACATGTGCGTCCTTACATGTATGTCTCACATTTTTTATTTATTTATTTTTTATTTTTTGGTACATGTGCGTCCTTACATGTATGTCTCACATTCTGTTGTTCGTATGTCTTGTCTGTACATGTTTGCACTTGTCTTCTACGTTTACCATGCTACATATTTTCATTTTCGTGGTCCGATTTGATTTTTGGCACATGCGCATCATGCAATGCTGGCAGGGACGCCTGCCTGTATTCCTTTGCCCTTTTTGTGTCATTTCCGGTTCCGGCCATCGCATACCCCGTGCGCTGATCGCACTACACCTCAAAGGTATTTAAACTAAGATTGAACGCTCTCTCCACTACCTTCCCCTGACGAAGCCGTCCCTGTAACGGCGACATGCATAGGGTTTTGTTCCCCACGTTGATCCCTGCCTTCCTCTCCTCCGGTGGTTACCTTATTTATTCGGGGGTATACATTGCTGGATTCAGGTTGTTGTTGGTGCTGTATTGACGGTTTGTTCATGTTTGTGGACCTAGGGCACAGGGTTTTCTGATACATTATTGGGTCCATGACTGCAGGTGATTTCATTGTGATTTGGTGCTCTCATTCACACTTTATGGCACAAACTCTTATTGTGCCATTATCCCTGCCTCTCTATGCGCCTCCACACTTTTCTGGCATACAGGTACAGACTGTATAGGGCATAGGAGATATATACCCAACAATGGTGTTAGGTTCTTGACATTATATTTATCCATGTATATGTTATCTTTAACCCCGGGGAGTTCATTAAGTTTATTATGTTGTTACATATGAGGTGATATTACATCATAATGAGCCATTCCTGATTGTACTCTGTTTATTCATGATAATTTTCTCTGTGTTGCCTCACATTCGTATATTTTGTGTTCACCTTCCCATGGCGGGATCTTCTGGGTTATGGTGGGAATTTTTAGATGTTTTTAATTCTTGTATCAATTAAAGTTTGCCTTTTTTCATATTTATACTCCTTAGTGGTGTGCGGTAATTTTGGAGTGGTTCCTTTTTCTTTTGTTGTTTGCTATGTTATATTACCACTCCTCTGCACCCCTTTTGATTGGATTGTTACATTTGTAGTGCGCCAGTATTTGTTCTTTGTCATTCATGCGAACGGCCTGAGTCATGACCTCTTCCAGAGAGTAGGGAGGAGGATGAAGAGCCAGAGTGTCCATTAAATGATCAGTCAGTCCCCTCCGGAACCAACACCTGAGTGCCGAGTCATTCCAGGACACCTCTGGGGACCATCTCTGAAATTCCGAACAGTACCATTCGGCAGAGAGCTTTCCTTGTGATAGACCCATAATAGTAACCTCTGCCAATCTGACTCGGTCTGGTTTGTCATAGATGAGGCCCAGAGCCTCAAAAAACTTATCAACAGACATTCTCTCGGGCGGTCAGGGGTAAGGAAAAAGCCCAAGACTGCGGACCCTCCCTCAGTAAAGATATAATTATCCCCACCCGCTGACTCTCAACCCCTGAAGATCAGGGTCTAAGGGAAAATAATAATCTGCAACCCTCCCTGAACGTGCGGAACCTGTCCCTCTCACCAGAAAAGGTGTCAGGGAGTTTCAGGAAGGTTCAGGAGAGTGCAGAGACACATCAGTGACCTCACCAGACTTACTGACAGAGGAGGTTAACTTAACTGTCTCAGCCATCTCCCTCTGCACCTGCTTCTGGGAAGTAACCAAGGCCCTGTGCTTCACAGATAATTCCTGCATCATCTGAGCCTCCTGGTCCACAAAAGTATGGAGCTGATCCATACCAGAGAAAATAAAGGTGCGAACTCCCCTTTAAAATGTAGTCAGTCAATGATAATGTAATGCAGCTGCAGAGCATTTGCGTTCAGCCACCACCAGGAAGGCAATGTTATGGGAAAAAGGGTTGCACTTATTGTGTAACACTTCAGTGCAGAAGTGCAGGCCACCACCAGGAGGCGGCAGAGTAGTCAGACAGGCAGAAGTCATCAACAAACAGGAAGATGAAGTACCAGAGGTCACAGCAAAGCACGAGGTCAGAGACGAGCCAAATGGGAGCGCGGTATCCAAAACGTGAGACGGAAAGAGGAATCAAGGTACAAGCCAGAGGGTCAAAAGCCAGACGGGGAATGCAGTACCAGAGACAGAAAAACTGTAGGCGGAGTTCAGAGTTCAAGCCGAGTCATAAACTGTAGGGAAATCACCAAACGTACACTGAGTCAGGGATAGGGAACAGGTCAGACACACACACGGGAAGTCAGAGGCCGAAGGATCACTAGGGTATATGGATCAGCTGCTCCAGCCAAGGATCAGAACTATCACTGACAAAAGCTACCAAAAATAGCACAAATAAATAGCCACCCAAGAACCAAAGAGAGGCAGGAAAAGTTAACCCCTCCATGACCAGGCCGGGGAAAGAGAAGCAAGAAGCAAACCCCAACCTGGATCATGACACACACTCTTTGGAATAAATATCTGCAATCAATCACTTCCTATAACCATCAACGAGCTTCTTACACCTCTCAGCTGGAATTTTGGACCAGTCTTCTTTTGAAAAATGCTCCCGGGTTCTCATATTTGAAGGGTGCCTTCTGTTATGAACTATACTTTTTGGCTCCCTCTTGTGGTCACTAGCGGTATGGCTCTTGGATACTCTTTCCCCAGGTTGGTAGTCACCTGGTTCGTTAAGACTCTGGCTGTTTCTATTTAAACTTCCTGGAGTCTTAGTCCATTGCCTGGCATCCATGTAATCAGTCCTTGTCTGGTTGCTCTTGTCTACTGGTCCTGATTTTTGCAACATAAGCTAAGTCCTGCTTTCTTGTTTTTTTGTTATTTGTATTATTCTGTTTTTTGTCCAGCTTGTTCATAATGTGATTCCTGATTTTGCTGGAAGCTCTAAGGGGGCTGATATTCTCCCCCCATACCGTTAGTCGGTACGGGGGTTCTTGGATATTCAGCGTGGATATTTTTGTAGGGTTTTTCGCTGACCACATAAGTCCGCTTTCTATATTTCTGCTATTATTTAGTGGGCCTCTCTTTGCTGAATCTAGTTCATACTTACGTTTGTCCTTTCCTCTTACCTCACCGTTATTATTTGTTGGGGGCGTGTCTTTACTTTGGGGTACCTTTCTCTGGAGGCAAGCGAGGTCTGTATTTTCTCTGAAAGGGTTAGTTAGATCTCCGGCTGGCGCGAGACGTCTAGAACCAACGTAGGTACGTTCCCCGGCTGCTGTTAGTTGTGGGCTAGGATCAGGTATGTGGTCAGCTCAGTTACCACCTCCCTAAGAGCTAGTTTTTATGTTTGCAGACTTTGCTGAAGACCCTGAGATCCTCTGCCATTAGGATCACAACAGTATGCCAGGCCAGTGAATAGTTAATGCATTGCAGAAGTGGGATTAAAAGAAAAGAAGTTCTGAGTTGTTGTTTTTTTTTTTTTTCTTCCTTCCCCTTTATCTCTGAATGGCTTGAAACTCTGCTGCAGACATGAATGTGCAAACTCTGATTACTAGTGTGGATCAGCTTGCTGCTCGTGTGCAGGGCATTCAGGTTTTTTGTTACTGGCAGTCCTATGTCAGAACCTAAGATTCCTATTCCTGAGCTGTTCTCTGGAGATCGATTTAAATTTATGAACTTTAGGAATAATTGTAA
The DNA here is from genome assembly GCF_051348905.1 of Ranitomeya variabilis. Classification (NCBI taxonomy): domain Eukaryota; kingdom Metazoa; phylum Chordata; class Amphibia; order Anura; family Dendrobatidae; genus Ranitomeya; species Ranitomeya variabilis. The sequence continues at coordinate 126,316,344 of NC_135236.1, read as the reverse complement.
ATTGTTTCTATCTTTGAGACCTCGTTCGTCTGGAGACTCAGCTCAGCAAGTTAAAATTGTTATCTCCTTCTTGCGGGGCGACCCTCAGGATTGGGCTTTCATTGGCGCCAGGAGATCCGGCATTGGCGAATATTGATGCGTTTTTTCTGGTGCTCGGATTGCTTTATGAGGAGCCCAATCTTGAAATTCAGGCAGAGAAGGCTTTGCTGGCTATTTCTCAGGGCCAGGATGAAGCCGAAGTGTATTGCCAAAAATTTCGGAAATGGTCCGTGCTTACTCAGTGGAATGAGTGTGCTCTGGCCGCAAATTTCAGAAATGGCCTTTCTGAAACCATTAAGAATGTGATGGTGGGCTTTCCCATTCCTACAAGTCTGAATGATTCTATGACGCTGGCCATTCAGATTGACTGGCGTTTGCGGGAGCGCAAATCCGCTAATCCTTTGGCGGTGTTGTCTGAACAGACGCCTGATTTAATGCAATGTGATAGAGTTCAGACTAGAACTGAACGGCAAAATCATAGACGTCAGAATGGGTTGTGTTTTTACTGTGGTGATTCTACACATGTTATATCAGCATGCTCTAAACGCCTAACAAAGTTTGTTAGTCCTGTCGCCATTGGTAACTTGCAGCCTAAATTTATTTTGTCTGTGACTTTAATTTGCTCATTGTCTTCCTACCCTGTTATGGCGTTTGTGGATTCAGGCGCTGCCCTGAGTCTTATGGACCTGTCGTTTGCCAGGCGCTGTGGTTTTGTCCTGGAGCCTTTGGAAAATCCTATTCCTCTTAGAGGAATTGATGCTACGCCATTGGCGGAGAATAAACCGCAGTATTGGACACAAGTTACCATGTGCATGACTCCTGAACATCGGGAGGTGATTCGTTTTCTTGTTCTGCATAAGATGCATGATTTGGTCGTTTTGGGTCTGCCATGGTTACAGGCTCATAATCCTGTTCTGGATTGGAGGGCTATGTCTGTGTCAAGTTGGGGTTGTCAGGGAATTCATTGCGATTCCCCGTCGGTGTCTATTGCTTCCTCCACTCCTTCAGAAGTTCCTGAGTATTTGCTTGACTATTAGGATGTGTTCAGTGAGTCCAGGTCCAGTGCTCTTCCTCCTCATAGGGACTGTGACTGCGCTATAGATTTGATTCCTGGTAGTAAGTTTCCTAAGGGACGATTATTTAATCTGTCGGTACCTGAGCATGCCGCGATGCGTTCTTATATAAAGGAGTCTTTGGAGAAAGGACATATTCGTCCATCCTCTTCCCCTCTTGGTGCGGGATTCTTTTTTGTGGCCAAGAAAGACGGATCTTTGAGACCTTGTATAGACTATCGGCTTCTGAATAAAATCACGGTTAAATTTCAATACCCTCTGCCACTATTGTCGGACTTGTTTGCTCGGATTAAGGGTGCCTGTTGGTTCACCAAGATAGATCTTCGTGGTGCGTACAACCTTGTGCGCATTAGGCAGGGAGATGAATGGAAAACTGCATTTAATACGCCCGAAGGTCATTTTGAGTACTTGGTGATGCCTTTTGGGCTCTCTAATGCTCCTTCAGTGTTTCAATCCTTTATGCATGACATCTTCCGGAAGTATCTAGATAAATTTGTGATTGTTTATCTGGATAACATTTTAGTTTTTTCTGATGATTGGGATTCTCATGTAAAGCAGGTCAGGATGGTGTTTCAGGTTTTGCGTGATAATGCTTTGTTTGTGAAGGGCTCAAAGTGTCTCTTTGGAGTGCAGAAGGTTTCTTTTTTGGGTTTTATTTTTTCCCCTTCTGCTGTGGAGATGGACCCAGTCAAGGTCCGAGCTATTCATGATTGGACTCAACCCACGTCTGTTAAGAGTCTTCAGAAGTTTTTGGGTTTTGCTAATTTCTACCGTCGTTTTATTGCTAACTTTTCTAGCGTTGTTAAACCTCTGACGGATATGACCAAGAAAGGTTCTGATGTCGCTAATTGGGCTCCTGCGGCCATTGAGGCCTTCCGGGAGCTGAAGCGCCGGTTTACTTCGGCGCCTGTTTTGTGCCAGCCTGATGTCTCACTTCCCTTTCAGGTTGAAGTGGATGCTTCTGAGATCGGTGCAGGAGCTGTTTTGTCGCAGAGAGGCTCTGGTTGCTCTGTGATGAAACCATGTGCTTTCTTTTCCAGGAAGTTTTCGCCGGCTGAGCGGAACTATGATGTTGGTAATCGGGAGTTGTTGGCCATGAAGTGGGCATTTGAGGAGTGGCGTCATTGGCTCGAGGGAGCTAAGCATCGTGTGGTGGTCTTGACTGATCACAAAAATCTGATGTACCTCGAGTCTGCTAAACGCCTGAATCCTAGACAGGCTCGTTGGTCATTGTTTTTCTCCCGTTTTGACTTTGTGGTCTCATACCTGCCTGGTTCGAAAAATGTGAAGGCTGATGCTCTCTCTAGGAGCTTTGTGCCTGACTCTCCTGGAGTCTCAGAGCCGGCTGGTATTCTTAAAGAGGGAGTGATTTTGTCAGCCATTCCTCCTGATTTGCGACGTGTGTTGCAGAGATTTCAGGCTGGTAGACCTGACTCTTGTCCACCTGATAGACTGTTTGTTCCTGATAAATGGACCAGCAGAGTTATTTCCGAGGTTCATTCCTCGGTGTTGGCAGGGCATCCTGGGATTTTTGGTACCAGAGATTTGGTGGCTAGGTCCTTTTGGTGGCCTTCCTTGTCACGGGATGTGCGTTCTTTTGTGCAGTCCTGTGGGACTTGTGCTCGGGCTAAGCCTTGCTGTTCTCGTGCCAGCGGGTTGCTTTTGCCCTTGCCCGTCCCGAAGAGGCCTTGGACATACATTTCCATGGATTTCATTTCAGATCTTCCGGTGTCTCAGGGAAAGTCTGTCATCTGGGTGGTGTGTGATCGTTTTTCCAAGATGGTCCATTTGGTGCCCTTGCCTAAGTTGCCTTCCTCTTCCGATCTGGTTCCTTTGTTTTTTCAGAATGTGGTTCGTTTACACGGCATTCCTGAGAATATCGTGTCTGACAGAGGATCCCAGTTTGTGTCCAGATTCTGGCGATCTTTTTGTGCTAAGATGGGCATTGATCTGTCGTTCTCGTCTGCCTTTCATCCTCAGACTAATGGCCAAACGGAGCGAACTAATCAGACGCTGGAGGCTTATTTGAGATGTTTTGTTTCTGCGGATCAGGATGATTGGGTGACCTTCTTGCCATTGGCTGAGTTTGCCCTCAATAATCGGGCTAGTTCCGCTACTTTGGTTTCGCCATTTTTCTGCAACTCTGGTTTTCATCCTCATTTCTCCTCGGGTCATGTTGAGCCTTCTGACTGTCCTGGGGTGGATTCTGTGGTTGATAGGTTGCAGCGGACTTGGAATCATGTGGTGGACAACTTGAAGTTGTCACAGGAGAAGGCTCAGCGTTTTGCCAACCGCCGCCGCGGTGTGGGTCCCCGACTTCGTGTTGGGGATTTGGTTTGGTTATCTTCTCGGTTTGTCCCTCTGAAGGTCTCCTCTCCTAAGATTAAGCCTCGCTTTATTGGTCCTTATAGAATTTTGGAGGTCCTTAATCCGGTGTCTTTTCGTTTGGATCTTCCTGTGTCGTTTGCCATTCACAATGTGTTCCATAGGTCTTTGTTGCGGCGGTACATTGTGCCTGTGGTTCCTGCTGTTGACCCTCCTGCTCCAGTCTTGGTTGAGGGCGAGTTGGAGTATGTGGTGGAGAAGATCTTAGATTCTCGTCTCTCTAGACGGAGGCTTCAGTATCTGGTCAAATGGAAGGGCTATGGTCAGGAGGATAATTCCTGGGTGGTCACCTCTGATGTTCATGCGGCCGATTTGGTTCGTGCCTTTCACACTGCCCATCCTGATCGCCCTGGTGGTCGTAGTGAGGGTTCGGTGACCCCTCCTTAAAGGGGGGGTACTGTTATGAACTATACTTTTTGGCTCCCTCTTGTGGTCACTAGCGGTATGGCTCTTGGATACTCTTTCCCCAGGTTGGTAGTCACCTGGTTCGTTAAGACTCTGGGTGTTTCTATTTAAACTTCCTGGAGTCTTAGTCCATTGCCTGGCATCCATGTAATCAGTCCTTGTCTGGTTGCTCTTGTCTACTGGTCCTGATTTTTGCAACATAAGCTAAGTCCTGCTTTCTTGTTTTTTTGTTATTTGTATTATTCTGTTTTTTGTCCAGCTTGTTCATAATGTGATTCCTGATTTTGCTGGAAGCTCTAAGGGGGCTGATATTTTCCCCCCATACCATTAGTCGGTACGGGGGTTCTTGGATATTCAGCGTGGATATTTTTGTAGGGTTTTTCGCTGACCACATAAGTCCGCTTTCTATATTTCTGCTATTATTTAGTGGGCCTCTCTTTGCTGAATCTAGTTCATACTTACGTTTGTCCTTTCCTCTTACCTCACCGTTATTATTTGTTGGGGGCCTGTATCTACTTTGGGGTACCTTTCTCTGGAGGCAAGCGAGGTCTGTATTTTCTCTGAAAGGGTTAGTTAGATCTCCGGCTGGCGCGAGACGTCTAGAACCAACGTAGGTACGTTCCCCGGCTGCTATTAGTTGTGGGCTAGGATCAGGTATGTGGTCAGCTCAGTTACCACCTCCCTAAGAGCTAGTTTTTATGTTTGCAGACTTTGCTGAAGACCCTGAGATCCTCTGCCATTAGGATCACAACAGCCTTCTCCCAACAGCAATTCTACAATTTCTCCACAGGTATTTAATGGGATTGAGATCAGGACTCATTACTGGCCATTTCATAACTCTTCAATGCTTTGTTTCCATCCATTTCTTAATGCTTGTTGAAGTATATTTGGGATCATTGTCCTGCTGACATAGGACGCAAACACAGATTTCTGACATTGGGCACTACATTATGGCCCAAAATCCTTTGGTAATCTTCAGATTTCATTATACCTTACAGACAGTCAAGGTACCCAGTGCCAGAGGCAGCAAAACAACCCCAAAACATATTTGAACCTCCACTATGTATGACTGTAAGTATTTTGTTCTTCTCTTTATAAGCCTCATTCAATTTTCGGTAAACAGTAGAATGATGTGCTTTACCAAAAAGCTCTATCTTAGTTTAGTCTGTCCACAAAAAGGTTTCTCAGAAGGATTTTGGCTTACTTACATTTGGGCAAATTGCAGTCTAGCATTTTTATTTCTCTGCGTCAGCAGTGGGATCCTCCTGGGTGTCCTACCGTAGCGTTTCATTTCATTCAAATGTCGACGGATAATTTGCACTGACACTGATGCACCCTGAGACTGCAGGACAGCTTGAATTTCTTTGTAACTTGCTGGGGCAGTTTATCCACCATCCGGACTATCCTGCCTTGCAGCCTTTCATCAATTTTTCTCTGTTGTCCACGCATTGGGAGATTAGCTACAGTGCCATGGGTTGTAAACTTTTTGATTATGTTGCACACCGTGGACAAAGGAACATCAAGATCTGTGGAGATGGACTTGTAGCCTTGATATTGTTGATATTGTTCAACAATTTTGTTTCTCAAGTCCTCAAACCGTTCTATTCTTTTTCTGTTCTCCATGCTTAGTGTGGCATGCACAGACATACTATGAAAAAGTGAGTCAACTTCTCCCCTTTTATCTGGTTTCAGGTGTGATTCGCATATTGCCCACACCTGTTAGTTGCCACAGCTAAGTTTGAACGAGCATGATATGCTTGAAATCAAATTCTTTACCCACAATTTTGGAAAGGTGCCAACAATTTTGTCTGGACCATTTTTGTGGTTTTGGGTGAAAGGAAATACACGTGTATAACAAAACGTGTCGTTGCAATAATAATAATAATCTTTATTTATATAGCGCCAACATATTCCGCAGCGCTTTACAGTTTAACAGTTTCAAACACAACAGTCATGGGTAACAATGTTAACAATACAGTAATAAAGCAAAATAAGACGAAATAAGAAGACCCTGCTCGTGAGAGCTTACAATCTACAATGAGGTGGGGAGATACAAAGTACAGGTGTGTATTTACAATGATGTATTTACAATGATGGTCCAGCCATCTTCAGGGAGTGGGGGTAGGTGGAGATAGTGTGTGTGTGTGTAAATGGGCTACACACACACACAAACATAAAATGAGTTTGATTAGGGAACGTGATAGGCCGCTCTGAACAAATGAGTTTTGAGCGAGCGCCTAAAACTATGCAAGTTGTGGATGGTCCTAATATCTTGGGGTAGAGCATTCCAGAGGATTGGCGCAGCACGGGAGAAGTCTTGGAGTTGGGAGTGGGAGGTACGGATTAGTGCAGAGGTTAGTCGAAAGTCGTTTGCAGAGCGCAGTGGTCGGCTAGGCCAATAGACAGAAATGTGTTGTGAAATTGGATTTTGGGCTCCCCCGGTGGCCACTGGTGGAATTGAACTTGTGTGCATCATCCCCTCTGTTCACCTGTTCCCATCAGGATGTGGGAGTCGCTATTTAACCTTGCTCCTCTGTCACTTCCATGCCGGTCAACATTGTAATCAGAAGCCTTTCTGTGCATGTTCCTGCTACCAGACTACTTCCAGCTAAGTCGGACTTTTGTCCTTGTTTGTTTTTTGCATTTTGTTCCAGTTCACAGCTGCAGTTTCGTTTCTGTGTCTGGAAAGCTCTTGTGATCTGAAATTGCCACTCTGATGTTATGAGTTAATACTAGAGTCTTAAAGTAATTTCAGGATGGTGTATTGATAGGGTTTTCAGCTGACCATGAAAGTACCCTTTCTGTCTTCCTGCTATCTAGTAAGCGGACCTCGATTTTGCTAAACCTATTTTCATACTACGTTTGTCATTTTCATCTTAAATCACCGCCAATATATGTGGGGGCCTCTGTCTGCCTTTCGGGGAAATTTCTCTAGAGGTGAGCCAGGACTATATTTTCCTCTGCCAGGATTAGTTAGTCCTCCGGCCGGCGCTGGGCGTCTAGGGATAAAACGCAGGCTACGCTACCCGGCTACTGTTAGTTGTGCGGCAGGTTTAGTTCATGGTCAGTTTAAGTTTCCATCCTTCCAAGAGCTAGTTCCTATGTATGCTGGGCTATGTTCTCTTGCCATTGAGAACCATAACAGTTTGACCGGCCCACAAAGGGTTAAATTAATTGGCAGAGAAAGGAGAGAAAAAAGAAGTCTGCTGAAAAATTTTTTTTTTTTTTTCCTTCAGTTCTGAGTGTGCTTTCAATTGAATCACTTGCAAGTCTGCCTATATTGCAGCCTTCCTCTCTCTCTCTCCTTCTAATCCTGGAATGGCTCTGTGTTCACCTGTTTAAAATGGATATTCAGAGTTTAGCTGCAGGTTTGAATAATCTCACCACGAAAGTTCAAAATTTACAAGATTTTGTTGTTCATGTTCCTATATCTGAACCTAGAATTCCTTTGCCTGAATTTTTCTCGGGGAATAGATCTTGCTTTCAAAATTTCAAAAATAATTGCAAGTTGTTTTTGTCCCTGAAATCTCGCTCTGCTGGAGATCCTGCTCAGCAGGTCAGGATTGTGATTTCCTTGCTCCGGGGCGACCCTCAAGATTGGGCTTTTGCATTGGCTCCAGGGGATCCTGCGTTGCTCAATGTGGATGCGTTTTTTCTGGCCTTGGGGTTGCTTTATGAGGAACCTCATTTAGAGCTTCAGGCGGAAAAAGCCTTGATGTCCCTATCTCAGGGGCAAGATGAAGTTGAAATATACTGCCAAAAATTCCGTAAATGGTCTGTGCTTACTCAGTGGAATGAGTGCGCCCTGGCGGCGAATTTCAGAGAGGGTCTCTCTGATGCCGTTAAGGATGTTATGGTGGGGTTCCCTGTGCCTGCGGGTCTGAATGAGTCCATGACAATGGCTATCCAGATCGATAGACGTCTGCGGGAGCGCAAACCTGTGCACCATTTGGCGGTGTCTACTGAGAAGACGCCAGAGAATATGCAATGTGATAGAATTCTGTCCAGAAGCGAACGGCAGAATTTTAGACGAAAAAATGGGTTGTGCTTTTATTGTGGTGATTCAACTCATGTTATATCAGCATGCTCTAAGCGTACTAAGAAGCTTGATAAGTCAGTTTCAATTGGCACTTTTCAGTCTAAGTTTATTCTATCTGTGACCCTGATTTGTTCTTTATCATCTATTACCGCGGATGCCTATGTCGACTCTGGCGCCGCTTTGAGTCTTATGGATTGGTCCTTTGCCAAACGCTGTGGGTATGATTTAGAGCCTCTTGAAACTCCTATACCTCTGAAGGGGATTGACTCCACCCCATTGGCTAGTAATAAACCACAATACTGGACACAAGTAACTATGCGAATTAATCCGGATCATCAGGAGATTATTCGCTTTCTTGTGCTGTATAATCTACATGATGTGTTGGTGCTTGGATTGCCATGGCTGCAATCTCATAACCCAGTCCTCGACTGGAACGCTATGTCTGTGTTAAGCTGGGGATGTAAGGGGATGCATGGGGACGTACCTTTGGTTTCCATTTCGTCATCTATTCCCTCTGAGATTCCTGAATTCTTGTCTGACTATCGTGACGTTTTTGAAGAACCTAAGCTTGGTTCATTACCTCCGCACCGGGAGTGCGATTGTGCCATAGATTTGATTCCGGGTAGTAAATGCCCTAAGGGTCGTTTATTTAATCTGTCTGTGCCTGAACATGCTGCTATGCGAGAATATATAAAGGAGTCCTTGGAAAAGGGACATATTCGTCCTTCGTCATCTCCCTTAGGAGCCGGTTTTTTCTTTGTGTCTAAGAAAGATGGCTCTTTGAGGCCGTGTATTGATTATCGGCTTTTGAATAAAATCACGGTTAAATATCAATATCCGTTGCCACTGCTGACTGATTTGTTTGCTCGCATAAAGGGGGCCAAGTGGTTCTCTAAGATAGATCTCCGTGGGGCGTATAATTTGGTGCGAATTAAGCAGGGGGATGAGTGGAAAACCGCATTTAATACGCCCGAGCGCCACTTTGAGTATTTGGTGATGCCTTTTGGCCTTTCAAATGCCCCTTCAGTCTTTCAGTCCTTTATGCATGACATTTTCCGTGATTATTTGGATAAATTTATGATCGTGTATCTGGATGATATTCTGATTTTTTCGGATGACTGGGACTCTCATGTCCAGCAGGTCAGGAGGGTTTTTCAGGTTTTGCGGTCTAATTCCTTGTGTGTGAAGGGTTCTAAGTGCGTTTTTGGGGTTCAAAAGATTTCCTTCTTGGGATACATTTTTTCCCCCTCTTCCATCGAGATGGATCCTGTCAAGGTTCGGGCTATTTGTGATTGGACGCAACCCTCTTCTCTTAAGAGTCTTCAGAAATTTTTGGGCTTTGCTAACTTTTATCGTCGATTTATTGCTGGTTTTTCTGATGTTGTTAAACCATTGACTGATTTGACTAAGAAGGGTGCTGATGTTGCTGATTGGTCCCCTGCTGCTGTGGAGGCCTTTCGGGAGCTTAAGCGCCGCTTTTCTTCCGCCCCTGTGTTGCGTCAGCCTGATGTTGCTCTTCCTTTTCAGGTTGAGGTCGACGCTTCTGAAATCGGAGCTGGGGCGGTTTTGTCGCAAAGAAGTTCCGACTGCTCCGTGATGAAACCTTGTGCTTTTTTTTCTCGTAAATTTTCGCCCGCCGAGCGGAATTATGATATTGGGAATCGAGAGCTTTTGGCCATGAAGTGGGCTTTTGAGGAGTGGCGTCATTGGCTTGAGGGGGCTAGACATCAGGTGGTGGTATTGACCGACCACAAAAATTTAATTTATCTTGAGTCCGCCAGACGCCTGAATCCTAGACAGGCGCGCTGGTCGTTGTTTTTCTCTCGGTTTAATTTTGTGGTGTCATACCTACCGGGTTCTAAGAATGTTAAGGCGGATGCCCTTTCTAGGAGTTTTGAGCCTGACTCCCCTGGTAATTCTGAACCTACAGGTATCCTTAAGGATGGAGTGATATTGTCTGCCGTTTCTCCAGACCTGCGGCAGGCCTTGCAGGATTTTCAGGCGGATAGACCTGATCGTTGCCCACCTGGTAGACTGTTTGTTCCTGATGATTGGACCAGTAAAGTCATTTCTGAGGTTCATTCTTCTGCGTTGGCAGGTCATCCTGGAATCTTTGGTACCAGGGATTTGGTGGCAAGGTCCTTCTGGTGGCCTTCCCTGTCACGAGATGTACGAGGCTTTGTGCAGTCTTGTGACGTTTGTGCTCGGGCCAAGCCTTGTTGTTCTCGGGCTAGTGGATTGTTGTTGCCCTTGCCTATCCCGAAGAGGCCTTGGACGCACATCTCGATGGATTTTATTTCGGATCTTCCTGTTTCTCAGAAGATGTCTGTCATCTGGGTGGTGTGTGACCGTTTCTCTAAGATGGTCCATTTGGTTCCCCTGCCTAAGTTGCCTTCTTCTTCCGAGTTGGTTCCTCTGTTTTTTCAAAATGTGGTTCGTTTGCATGGTATTCCGGAGAATATCGTTTCTGACAGAGGAACCCAATTCGTATCTAGATTTTGGCGGGCATTCTGTGCTAGGATGGGCATAGATTTGTCTTTCTCGTCTGCTTTCCATCCTCAGACTAATGGCCAGACCGAGCGGACGAATCAGACTTTGGAGACATATTTGAGGTGTTTTGTGTCTGCAGATCAGGATGATTGGGTTGCTTTTTTGCCTTTAGCGGAGTTTGCCCTCAATAATCGGGCCAGCTCTGCCACCTTGGTGTCTCCTTTTTTCTGTAATTCGGGGTTTCATCCTCGATTTTCCTCCGGTCAGGTGGAATCTTCGGATTGTCCTGGAGTGGATGCTGTGGTGGAGAGGTTGCATCAGATTTGGGGGCAGGTGGTGGACAATTTGAAGTTGTCCCAGGAGAAGACTCAGCTTTTTGCCAACCGCCGGCGTCGGGTTGGTCCTCGGCTTTGTGTCGGGGACTTGGTGTGGTTGTCTTCTCGTTTTGTCCCTATGAGGGTTTCTTCTCCTAAGTTTAAGCCTCGGTTCATCGGCCCGTACAAGATATTGGAGATTCTTAACCCTGTGTCCTTCCGTTTGGACCTCCCTGCATCTTTTTCTATTCATAATGTTTTTCATCGGTCATTGTTGCGCAGGTATGAGGTACCGGTTGTGCCTTCCGTTGAGCCTCCTGCTCCGGTGTTGGTTGAGGGCGAGTTGGAGTACGTTGTGGAAAAAATCTTGGACTCCCGTGTTTCCAGACGGAAACTCCAGTATCTGGTCAAATGGAAGGGATACGGTCAGGAGGATAATTCTTGGGTGACTGCCTCTGATGTTCATGCCTCCGATCTGGTCCGTGCCTTTCATAGGGCTCATCCTGATCGCCCTGGTGGTTCTGGTGAGGGTTCGGTGCCCCCTCCTTGAGGGGGGGGTACTGTTGTGAAATTGGATTTTGGGCTCCCCCGGTGGCCACTGGTGGAATTGAACTTGTGTGCATCATCCCCTCTGTTCACCTGTTCCCATCAGGATGTGGGAGTCGCTATTTAACCTTGCTCCTCTGTCACTTCCATGCCGGTCAACATTGTAATCAGAAGCCTTTCTGTGCATGTTCCTGCTACCAGACTACTTCCAGCTAAGTCGGACTTTTGTCCTTGTTTGTTTTTTGCATTTTGTTCCAGTTCACAGCTGCAGTTTCGTTTCTGTGTCTGGAAAGCTCTTGTGATCTGAAATTGCCACTCTGATGTTATGAGTTAATACTAGAGTCTTAAAGTAATTTCAGGATGGTGTATTGATAGGGTTTTCAGCTGACCATGAAAGTACCCTTTCTGTCTTCCTGCTATCTAGTAAGCGGACCTCGATTTTGCTAAACCTATTTTCATACTACGTTTGTCATTTTCATCTTAAATCACCGCCAATATATGTGGGGGCCTCTGTCTGCCTTTCGGGGAAATTTCTCTAGAGGTGAGCCAGGACTATATTTTCCTCTGCCAGGATTAGTTAGTCCTCCGGCCGGCGCTGGGCGTCTAGGGATAAAACGCAGGCTACGCTACCCGGCTACTGTTAGTTGTGCGGCAGGTTTAGTTCATGGTCAGTTTAAGTTTCCATCCTTCCAAGAGCTAGTTCCTATGTATGCTGGGCTATGTTCTCTTGCCATTGAGAACCATAACAGAAATGAGGGAGGAGATGTAAGGGGGTGCCGCACTGTGGAGAGCTTTGTGGGTGAGAACAAGTACTTTGAATTGTATCCTGTAATGAATGGGCAGCCAGTGTAACGACTGGCGAAGAGCGGACACGTCCGAGTAACGATTAGCCAGATGGACAACCCTGGCTGCCGCATTAAGGATAGACTGGAGAGGGGAAAGTCGCGTGAGGGGGAGGCCAATTAATAGAGCGTTACAGTAGTCCAGACGGGAGTGGATTAAGGTGACAGTGAGAGTTTTTGTTGTCTCCATGGTGAGAAAAGGGCGGATTCTAGAGATGTTCTTTAGGTGTAAGCGGCACGAGCGGGCAAGAGATTGTATGTGGGAGGTGAAGGAGAGATCAGAGTCAAACATAACACCCAGACAGCGTGCCTGCTGCCGGGGTGTTATTATGGTGCCACCCATGGAGAGGGAAATGTCAGATTTAGGGAGGTTAGTAGAAGGCGGGAGCAGAAGAAGTTCAGTTTTGGAGAGGTTGAGTTTCAGATAGAGAGCGGACATGATGTTGGAGACTGCAGACAGACAGTCAGTGGCGTTCTGTAGTACAGCGGGGGTAAGGTCAGGGGATGACATGTATAGTTGTGTGTCATCAGCATAAAGATGGTACTGAAAGCCAAATCTGCTGATGGTCTGTCCAATTGGGGCCGTGTAGAGGGAGAAGAGAAGGGGGCCAAGGACTGAGCCCTGAGGTACCCCGACAGTGAGAGGAAGAGGAGATGAAGTGGAGCCATCGAACAGAACACTGAAGGAGCGGTCAGAAAGGTAGGAAGAGAACCAGGAGAGAGCAGTGTCCTTAATGCCTAGTGACTGGAGCCTAGAGAGTAGGAGAGGGTAGTCAACCGTGTCAAAAGCTGCAGAAAGACCGAGGAGAATGAGCAGAGAGTGGTCACCGTTACATTTTGCTGTCAGAAGGTCATTGGTCACCTTGATGAGTGCAGTTTCTGTCGAATGTAGGGGGCGGAACCCGGACTGTGAAGGGTCTAGGAGGGAATGAGTGGAGAGGTAACGGGTAAGGCGGGAGTATACTAGGCGCTCCAGGAGTTTTGAGATGAAGGGGAGATTGGAGACCGGTCTGTAGTTGTTTGTGCATGATGGGTCAAGGGTGGTTTTTTTTAGTAATGGAGTAATGATAGAGTGTTTAAAGGAGGAGGGAAAAATGCCAGAGGAAAGGGAGAGATTAAAAATTGTAGTTAGGTGAGTTGTGACGACTGGAGAGAGAGACTGGAGGAGGTGTGAGGGAATGGGGTCGGTGGTGCATGTAGTCGGACGAGAAGAGGAGAGGAGCTTGGAGACTTCTTCTTCTATGATGGGATCGAAAGCAGAGAGTGAGCCAGGGGAGATGCAGGGAGGAATGGGAGTCATTGCACTTGGTGTCTGGGAGCGGATTTCCTGACGGATATTGTTTATTTTCTCTATAAAGTGGGAGGCCAGGTCATCAGCACAAATGTCTGTGATAGGGTTTTGCGCTTTTGGCCTGAGGAGGGAGTGAAAGGTGTTAAAAAGTTTCTTGGGGTTGTTGGATAGTGAGGAGATCAGGGTGGTGTAGTAGGACTGTTTGGCGAGGTGAAGGGCAGAGTTATAGGTCCTTAACATAAATTTGAAGTGTATGAAGTCTTCTGGGGTACGCGTTTTCCTCCATAAGCGTTTAGCACTCCTAGAGCATCGCTGGAGAAATCGGGTTTGCGATGTGAGCCAGGGCTGTTTCACTCTGTGTTTGGAGGTTCTGAGGGTGAGGGGAGCTACTTGGTCTAGGGTGCTTCTAAGACTGTCATTGTAGTGATGTACAGCCAGATTAGGACAGGAAAAAGAAGAGATTGGGGACAATGATGAGTGTAAGGAGTCTGAAAGTGTATGAGGGTTAATGGCTTGTAGATTTCTGAATGTGTGGTAGGTAGGAGAGTGCTGGGGTGGGCGAGGAATTGTGAGTGTGAAGGAGAGAATGTTGTGGTCAGAGAGGGGAAGTGGTGAGGAATGGGAGAATTGTAGCAATAATTGTCTGGGAGAAATACTTAATTTTCTGGAACAGTTTCAAGGGTGCCAACACTTTCAGCCATGACTGTATATTTAACTGTGTAAAACAATGTGTACCTAACAATTTGAATAAACTGTCAGAAGAGTAGAAATTTTCAAACATCTTTTTATATTTACCGTATATACTCGAGTATAAGCCGAGATTTTCAGCCCAAATTTTTGGGCTGAAAGTGCCCCTCTCGGCTTATACTCGAGTCATGATCGGTGGTGGGGTCGGCGGGTGAGGACTGTCATATACTCACCTAGTTCCGGCATTCCTGTCGCTCCCCCTGCCCGTCCCACGGTCTCCGGGTGCTGCAGCTCTTCCCCTGAGCGGTCACGTGGGACCGCTCATTAGAGAAATGAATAGGCTGCTCCACCTCCCATAGGGGCGGAGCCGCCTATTCATTTCTCTAATGAAGCGGTGCCGGTGACCGCTGACAGAGGAAGAGGCTGCGGCACCGAAGACCAGCTGTCCTGGGGAAGGAGCGGGACGCCGGGAGCAGGTAAGTATGTCATATTTACCTTCCCTCGTTCCACACGCCGGGCGCCGCTCTGTCTTCCCAGCGTCTCTCCGCACTGACTGTGCAGGTCAGAGGGCGCGATGACGCATATAGTGTGCGCGCCGCCCTCTGCCTGATCAGTCAGTGCAGAGAGACGCCGGGACGGGACGTGAGGAGCTGCAAGCAAGAGAGGTGAGTATGTGTTTTTTTTTTTTATTGCAGCAGCAGCAGCAATGGCACAGCTTTATGTGGAGTATCTATGGGGCATCGGTGCAGAGCACTATATGGCACAGCTATGGGGCAACGGTGCAGAGCACTATATGGCACAGCTATGGGGCAACGGTGCAGAGCACTATATGGCACAGCTATGGGGCAACGGTGCAGAGCATTATATATATGGCACAGCTATGGGGCAACGGTGCAGAGCACTATATGGCACAGCTATGGGGCAATGGTGCAGAGCACTATATATATGGCACAGCTATGGGGCAACGGTGCAGAGCACTATATATATGGCACAGCTATGGGGCAATGGTGCAGAGCACTATATATATGGCACAGCTATGGGGCAACGGTGCAGAGCACTATATGGCACAGCTATGGGGCAATGGTGCAGAGCATTATATATATGGCACAGCTATGGGGCAACGGTGCAGAGCACTATATATATGGCACAGCTATCTATGGGGCAACGGTGCAGAGCATTGTATATATGGCACAGCTTTATGTGGAGCATCTATGGGGCCATAATGAACGGTGCAGAGCATTATATGTGGCACAGTTTTATGTGGAGCATCTATGGGGCCATAATGAACGGTGCAGAGCATTATATGTGGCACAGCTTTATGTGGAGCATCTATGGGGCCATAATGAACGGTATGGAGCATCTATTTTTAATTTTGAAATTCACCGGTAGCTGCTGCATTTTCCACCCTAGGCTTATACTCGAGTCAATAAGTTTTCCCATTTTTTTGTGGCAAAATTAGGGGGGGTTGGCTTATACTCGGGTCGGCTTATACTCGAGTATATACGGTACTTTAGAAACAAAAACTATATGTAAACCTACTGTAAGGACACTATTTTGGCCTAGAAACCTGTGGGAAATGTAAGTTATATATATTTTTTTGTTTATAACATATACACATCAGATTAAAGACCCAAACTTAGCTAACCAGTGAAAACAAGTTATCACTAGTTATGAGCGAGTATACTCGTTATTCGGGTTTCCCCGAGCATGCTCTGGTGGTCTCAGAGTATTTTGGTGTGCTTGCAGATTTAGATTTTGTCGCCGCAGCTACATTATTTGCGGCTACTAGACAGGCTGAATACATGTGGGGATTCCTTAACAAGCAGGCAACCCCCACATGTATTCAGGCTGGCTAGCATTCGCAAATCATGCAGCTGCGGCGAAGAAAACTAAATCTCCGAGCATACCGAAATACTCGGAGACCACCTGAGCATGCTCGGCGAAACCCAAGTAACAAGTATACTCGCTCATCACTAGTTATCACCTATCTGCATATTCTCTGTGTGGCTGCCGGAAAAAGCAAAGCACCACTCTTGGCAGCCTGGACAAAATTCTTGGCACTTTCCAAAACTGTGGATAAAAATCTTTGTTTCAAACTGATCTGTGGCAAGACAGGTGTGGGCAATATGAAAATCACACCTGAAACTAGATAAAGAGGAAATACATTGAACCCACAACCCCAGCGGCATGCCCGTCACTAAGCTGTGAGCCACCAAACCTGTAGGAAAAGGTGTGTGCGGTGGAAAGACCACCTGATGCAGCTGACATGCAACATGTCAATGATGTCAATGTGGAGAGAGGACTGCACATCATTTAGTTAATACGTCTGCGTGACACCTCCATGATCCCTGGATCCGCCGCACACAATTATATAGCCAAACCTCAGCTCTATGCATGTGCCAGTAATGGCACAAACTTTTACCTTAAGGAGAATAACAAAAAAACATCAAAAGTGACCTGCTGACAAATTGAACACACCCATGTTGAAAAAATAACCGTCCCTTGCTGAATATTTAGGAGAAATTTGTTGAAAAGTGATTGGCTGTTTCTTTTCCCCACCAGGTAATTTGCATATATTGACGGATGAGCAAGCGCTATGATTGGCTGGCTGCAGTATGCTGCTCTGCAGCCACAGAATCCTAGACTGTTAGCGTAGGAAGGGACCACCAGGGTCATCGTGTCCAACCCCCTGCTCAATGCAAGATTCACTAAACCATCTCAGACAGATGTCTGTCCAGCCTCTGTTTGAAGACTTCCATTGAAAGAGAACTCACCACCACTCGTGGCAGCCTGTTCCACTCATTGATCACCCTCACTGTCAGAAAGTTTTTTCTAGTATCTAATCTGTATCTTCTCCCTTTCAGTTTCATCCCATTGCTTCTCGTGTTTCCATGTGCAAATGAGAATAATGATTATCCCTCTACAGTGTGACAACTCTTCAGATATTTGTAGACAGCTATCAAGTCTCCTCCGTCTTATAGAAGGGAATGCCATTTTGACTGAACAGGTTGGCTGAACGATGGACATGGCTTCACAACTCAATTCAAGGCCGTATTGCCATTCGGCACCAGAGGGCGGTATCTGTAGCATCCACACGATGTAAGGAATTTAAGAGAGAGTAAGCTTTAACTGTATTTTATTCTTCTCCTCTTTTCCTCCAGCACACAGCATAACATCTTCTCCTCAGGCTATATCAGAAACTGAAACTAAACTCAACTCCCGCCCTCACTTTCTTAAAGAGACAGATCTAATTCTTATACATTACATCATCCCCCTTTTTTTTAATACCTACTGTATATTAACAACCTAAAACAAATATTGACAATGCAACAACACGAAAATGTCCAAGAAAACCCATATGTCTGTATTGTCTAATTCCCCCCTTTTTTTTAAATTATATCTCTTCAATAAGTCTCGATGGAGCCCTTCTTTCCCATGTAGGGTAATGTCTGGGTTCATTGGGGGTGTCCAGTGCTGACGGATCAGCCACCTCTTGTTGGTCCTCTCCACCGTCGGGTATCAAATCTTCCACTGGTGGGAGTTCATTACCATTGGTCTGCGGTATGATTTTAAAATGTGAGGAATTTCGAGTGATGGAGTGTCCGTCTCGTTCAGCTGTGACCATATTGCCTTTTCTCTCAGTAACATTATATTTTGCAGGACTATATACAGCTGAGGTTTTGTTGGTTGATTTTTGATGCACAACAACCATATCACCTCTTTTGATGGCACATGGCTGTGCCCGTCGCCTTCTGTCTGCATAATATTTCATGGCTTGCTTGCTAAAGAAATCTGTTGATCGCACTGAAGAGTCATTTGGTAAGGGATGACTGGTCACATCAGGGATCCGTGTACGAAGAGTTCTGCTGAACATTTGATGAGATGGAGCAGCATTAGTGGTGGAATGTGGCGTATTGCGGTAATTGCACATGAATTTGTATAGTGACTGTTTCAGTGGGGTGTGCTCCAGGCTAGCTGCCTTGATTCGTTTCCCCATGGTGCGCATGAAACGTTCTACAATTCCATTAGCTTGCGGCCAGCAAGGTGTGATCTTTCTGTGGTTGAACCCCAAGTATTCAGAAAACTGTGCAAACACATGTCCATTGAATGGAGGTCCATTATCTGTTTTGACCACTCTTGGAATGCCATATGCAGAGAATATGTCGTCCAGTTCTGGTATGACACTATTAGCAGACGATGAAGAGATGTATGAAATGACAGGGTATCTAGAATATTCATCAATTGTTACTAGAGTGTATTGGCCATTTGGTAATGGTCCATATATGTCGACTGCCACTTCCCTACCATACAGCAGTGGGTAACAGACATTTGTAATGGCTCTAGAGTTGACGATGGAGTAATTAATTGACAAGTGGAGCAATGTCTAATCTTCTCTTCCACCAATTTATCCATATTTGAGAACCAAACTTTTTCTCTGAGTAACTTTTTTGTGCCAACAATTCCTAGATGACCTTCGTGTGCTATCTGTATGACTAGGTTGCGCAAGGCCTTAGGTACAACCAGTTTGGTACCACGAAGGATGAGTTGGTCTTCAGTGACTGATAATTCCTCACGTACATTTGAAAATAGTTTTAACTCCTTCAGATCATCTTCAGGAAATTTTTTCTTTTGAATTTCATGCCACCTTCTATTTTGGATAATTTGTATTAAGACACAGAGTGTCTTGTCACTTATTGTTGTATTCACAAACTGATCAACAGAAAGTGCTTTTGGCACAGCGTGAGCTGTAACAAAGTGGATGTATTCTTCAATGGAGGAATGCACAGGTAAATCATCATTCGTAGGATGTCTTGAGAGATAATCACCCGGATTGCTGTATTTTCCAGGTTTGTGAACAATTTTGTAATTATAGTCCTGTAGACGTAGACCCCATCGTTCAATCCGTGCCGGCATTTTAGCTCTGGGATTTCCAAAAATTGTAAGGAGAGCTTGATGATCTGTGACAATAGTGAAGGGAGCTCCATAGAGAAATAAGTGAAAGTGTTCACATCCCCAGACGACTGCCAAGCTTTCTTTTTCAGGTTGAGAATACTTTCTTTCAGTGCTTGTTAAGCTTTTACTTACATAAGAAATTATGTGGGGACTTTGATTGTCATCCTTGTATTGTGCTAAAATTGCACCCAGTCCCACGGGAATGACATCCACAATCAGTTCGGTTCGAAGAGCTGGATCAAAATAGGCCATGGTGGTTGTTGAGCAGAGTTCGTTTTTAATTGTTTCAAAAGAGGCCTGATAGTCTTGGGACCATTGAAAAACGCAATTTTGTTTCGTAAGTTCCCTTAATGGAGTGCTGATTGTCGAAAAATTTGGAATATATCTAGCACAGTAGCTTGCCATTCCAAGAAAAGAGCTCACTTCACTGGCATTCTGTGGAATTGAAGCTGCTCTGATGGATTCCACTTTCTTGGGATCAGGTTGTACTCCTTCTGCCAAGAAAATGTGACCATAGAACTCCAATGAATTTTTATCAAATTCGCATTTTTCTTTGTTTAAAGTGAGTCCAGCAGAGAGCAGACATTCAAAGATAGCATATAGAGCACGATTATGTTCAGCTTGAGTTTTCCCAAAAACCAGTATGTCATCACTGTAATTAAAGGCATTTTGAGTATGTTGAATGACGCTCCTTATCGTATCTTGAAAAATTTCCGCTGCTGAGCAGACCCCAAACGTCAATCTTTTGTATCTTCTGAGACCCACATGGGTGGAAAATGTTGTTAAGTATCTGGATTCTGGACTCAATTCTAGTTGATGATAGCCCTTATTGAGTTCTAGCTTTGAAAAAACGGTTGCTCCATTTAACAAATGAATAATGTCATCATTTGTGGGTGAGATGTGTCTTTCCCTTTGAATAGCAGTGTTGCGCAGGCGCATGTCAACACACAGTCTCACCTGCTCTGGAGTCTTTGGTTTTGGAACTACCACAAGTGGAGAGACCCACGGAGTGGGACTGGAAACAGTTTCTATGACATCATCATCCATGAGTAATTGGAGTTCCTTTTCTACCTTCTTTCTCAGGTGAAATGGAATACGCCTGTGAGCCTGGGCTACTGGACGAACACTGTCATCCACAAGAAGATGCACTTGAGAGTCCTTTAATTTTCCTAATCCACTAAATAGGGAGGGAAAACTGTTCACCATGGCTTGTACATCCAGGTCCGCAGGGTCGGTTATGGTATGAACAATCTGGATGAGTCCTAGCTTCAAGGCAGTGTGATAGCTGAGAAGACAGCCTCCCGATCCTTGTAATGTGTGAAAAGTGGTTTTCTGCCTATTTTCTTTATAGCTAAGTTCAGCATCAAATTGTCCCATTGTAACTAGAGGTGTTTTAGATCCATATGGAAAGATTTTAGTATGCACTTGCTGTAAGACTGGCTTTGTTTTCAAGTGTTCATAAGCATTGCTGTCTATGATATCCACCGAAGCTCCTGTATCTATTGTAAAGGTGATATCCGTGTTGCAGATGATGAGTGTAATACATGGAGACTGCACTGAGCCAGTGACAGAAGTCGTGAACACATAGTTCTCAGCCACAGACATTTCTTCTATATCTTGATTTACCGTTTTTATATTTGCAGGCTTTGTCATTGGCAGAGGAGACTTGTTGGGCGCTGATTTGCAGACAACTGCAAAATGGTTCCCTTTTCCACATTTAGTGCAAGTTTGTCCTATAGCTGGACATTTGTTCATGTGGTGAGGGAAATCTTGTCCACATCTATAACATTTCTTCTGTTTCGGGGCTTGCTTGCCTTGTGCACTGTTATGTTTGAGATTATGCACATGTAAATTATCCCCATTCTCCATTGCAGTTGCCTGATGATCTGCTATCTCTATAGCACGGGCCATCTTGAGTAAATCATGCAGAGATAGATCCTGCTGCAGAGCTTTACGCCTTATGTTATTAGACGAGCAGGTGACAATTACTTGAGTTAGGATTTCATCATCTACGTCAGTAAATGCACACCCATGTGCAAGTTCTTTTAGCCGGGTGACATAGGTGTCTATGGATTCTTCTGGAAGCTGCTTAGCAATCCTGAACTTGTATCTTTCATAGTTGATGTTTTGTTTAGAGTTGAAGTAGTCAGTGAGAGCTTTGGAGCAGTTGCTGTACGTGTCTGTCTCTTCTGCCGGTAATGTGCTGTATATGTCATAGACTTCTGTGCCCGTGCAATGCAGGAACCCGGCTCGCTTTCTTTTATCATCCTTTATATCTATTGCTTCCAGGAAATTCTCAAACCGGTTTAACCATTTTCTCCAGTTATGAGAGAGATTAGTAACATCAGTCATATCAAACTGTGGGAACGTGTGCAAGTATTCAGCCATGATGGAGTCTCTCAGTGGCGCTGGCGTGTGAAGCAGTAAAGCAGGGGTCAGTAATCACAGTAGCAGGTGAATCTATGCCATCCTCGTCGCCAGTTGTAGCATCCACACGGTGTAAGGAATTTAAGAGAGAGTAAGCTTTAACTGTATTTTATTCTTCTCCTCTTTTCCTCCGGCACACAGTATAACATCTTCTCCTCAGGCTATATCAGAAACTGAAACTAAACTCAACTCCCGCCCTCACTTTCTTAAAGAGACAGATCTAATTCTTATACATTACAGTATCTAGGGCAGAAGGCTGCAGTGGGCAGCGCCACCATGATTGTATACAGAAAAAAATAATTCCCCCTGATTCACCTCTGGACCAAGTGTCAGTGGGGATCAATCTATCCATCCATCCATAACATCCTAACAATAATCTAGGGTGTCATATTATTTATACAAATATACACACACACATATATATATATATGTATACAGTGTCTACAATAAAATGGCTCCTGAGATCACGGTATGTGCATGTGCTGACTCCCATTTTATTCAAGAAATGTACTACATCATCAACATAGCAGTGCGCACGCTCCGCCTATCGCCATTATCCCTATGTCCAGTGCGTGCACACTGCTATGTTGACGTTGTACTACATTACTTCAATGTAATGGCGCTGTAGTCAGCATGTGCGCATATTGTGATTTCCAGCGCCATTTTATTGAAGTATTGCACTACAAAATTAAAGGGAACCTGTCACCAGAAATAACACTGTTAACCTGCAGATAAATGGTTATTGCATACCTCCCAACCGTCCCGGATCCCGTGGGACTGTCCTGATTTTGACAGTCAGCCCCGCGATCCCGGGAGGGACATTAGTAGTCCCGCACTACGCAAGGTTTGTTGCTGTTTTTTTTTTATAAAAGCTGGGTCACCTCCCGACCGACCCCGCCCCCCCGCGCCGCGCCAGCCCCCTGCCTCCCACCCTCCTTGAAGAAGATACTCACCCTGCTCCAGCGATGCCTTGTTCCGGCTTCTGCAGCGCTCCTGAATGAGCGGTCACGTGGTACCGATCATTATAGGTCATGAATATGCGCATATTCATGACCTATAATGAGCGGTATCACATGACCGCTCACGCAGGAAGAGGGTGCACTGCTGAGCCAGGAGTCGGGACAGAGCGAGAGGGATGGCCGGGCTGTGAGGAACAGGTAAGTATGAGGGACGGAGGGATGGAGGGACAGGGTAGGGGGGATGAAGGAGGACGGCATTCAAGATGGGAGTGGGGGGGTGGGGTGGAGAAGCCATGCATACAGGGGGGGAATATGAGCCATGCATACAGGGAGGGAATATGAGCCATGCATACAGGGGGGAATATGAGCCATGCATACAGGGGGGGGGGAATATGAGCCATGCATACAGGGGGGGGATGTTATGATCTGGTGGCCTAAGAGCAGCATGGGACGTACTCTGGAGAAGGTGGTACCTGTACTGACCGCAGACCCTGAACCTAACACTGCAACTAGAAGTAGCCGTGGAATGTACCTAGCGCTCCCTAGACATCTCGACACAGCCGGAGGACTAATTACCCCTAGAGATAGAAAAGGGAAAACTATCTTGCCTCAGAGAAAATCCCCAAAGAACAGGCAGCCCCCCACAAATATTGACTGTGAGAGGAGAGGGAAAAAACATACACAGACTGAAATGAGAATTTAGCAAAGGAGGCCACTTCTAGCTAAATAGAAAGGACAGGACAGAGTACTATGCGGTCAGTATTAAAACACTAGAAAATATCCACCACAGAAAATACAAAAACTCCACAGCTAACTAAAGACATGGAGGGTATATCTGCATCTCCAGAGATACCAGCTTGGCTAAACAAATCCTTATACAGACCAAGCTGGACAAGACAAAACATGGAAAATAACTGAACAATAAGACCACAGCATGTGGACAGCAAAATCAAGGCCAGAACTTATCTTTGTTGAAAAGAACTGCAAAGCAGAAGAGACCAGGCAGGGATGTGAATCCTCCAGGAGCAATGGACAACTGGCACTGACTAAAGGGTGAAGCAAGACTAAATAGCCCTGTCCAAATTGCAAAAAGTGAAAACACCTGATAAATGCTGTGATTCAGAGACAGCAGCGCTACCACTTACAACCATCGGAGGGAGCCCAAGAGCAGAATTCACAACAGGGGGAATATGAGCCATGCATACGGGGGGGGGAATATGAGCCATGCATACAGGGGGGGGAATATGAGCCATGCATACAGGGGGGTGAAATATGAGCCATGCATACAGGGGGAGGGGGAATATGAGCCATGCATACAGGGGGGTGAAATATGAGCTATGCATGCAGGGGGAGGGGGAATATGAGCCATGCATACAGGGGGAGGGGGAATATGAGCCATGCATACAGGGGGGTAAAATATGAGCCATGCATACAGGGGGAGGGGGAATATGAGCCATGCATACAGGGGGGAATATGAGCATGGATACAGGAGGGGGGTTCATTATACAGTATTAAGCATCATGTGGGATCATTATACAGTATGGAGAACTGTGTGGCCGTTATACAGTATGGAGCATCATGTGTGGCCAATGGCCATTATACAGTATGGAGCATCATGTGTGACCATTATACAGTACGAAGCATCATGTGGGGCCATTATACAGTATGGAGCATCATGTGCACCCAATATACAGTATGGAGCGTCATGTGCGGTCATTATACAGTATGGAGCATCATGTGTGGCCATTATACAGTATGGAGCATCATGTGCAGCCAATATACAGTATGGAGCATCATGTGCGGTCATTATACAGTATGGAGCATCATGTGCAGCCAATATACAGTATGGAGCATCATGTGCGGTCATTATACAGTATGGAGCATCATGTGTGGCCATTATACAGTATGGGGCATCATGTGTGGCCATATTTTTTTGTTTATAATTATTGTATATGAAACAGTGTGATCATCAGTGCTAAATGGATGTGGTTGGGATGTGGATATGGGTGTGACTAATTATGAATGGGTGTGGTCAGAGACGTGGCCTAAAATTTGCCGCGGCGCGCGAAGCTTTGTCCCTCTTTCCTGTCTTCAAAAGTTGGGAGTTATGTTATTGGGCAGGTTAATAGCAACATTATGCTGCCCGGTTCCTAAATACAGCCGAATGCAGCGGGGAGAAAATTAACTTTATTCTCCCTTACAACATTTAGTTTCAGTCATGGAGGTGGGAATGGCAGCTGGAACCGCGCCACCGGTCCTGACTAACACTGGCTCTACAGTGAGGCTGCCAGTCAGTGCAAAACGATAAAGGTTGCACCATTATTTACCAAGAATGATTACACTAGAACAGACCTGGGCAAAGTGCTGTCCGCGGGCCACATCCGGCCCTCTGGCTGCCTCAGTCCAGACCAAAACAGCCGTGGGGCTGAAAACCTGAGGTCTGTGGGCCGCACCGTGCCCACCCGCTCGCTGTCTCCCTTAGTCAGCATTGGTGGAGGAGGGACCTCCAGCCACTTCCTCCACGAATCAGCGTGTGAAACAGCGCATCGGAGACAGCAACAGAAGCAGAAGCAGGCCGCCTGGGAACGGGACTGAGGTGAGTATGTGTTTTTTCTTTTCATGTGTATGAACATGGGGATTCTATGGGGTGAACATGGGGATTCTATGGGAGTGAACATGGGGATTCTATGGGGTGAACATGGGGATTCTATGGGGTGAACATGGGGATTCTATGGGAGTGAACATGGGGATTCAATGTGGGTGAACATGGGGATTCTATGGGGTGAACATGGGGATGATATGGAGTGAACATGGGGATTCTATGGGATTGAACATGGGGATTCTATGGGGTAAACATGGGGATTCTATGGGGGTGACATGTAGCACATGGCGAGGCTGGGGTGACATGCTGCATATGGGGAGGCTATGGGGGTGTCATACTGCACACGGGGAGGCTGTGGGAGTGTCATGCTGCACATGGGGAGGCTGTGTTCGGCTCATGCTGTACATGGGGAGGCTGTGTGGGGCTCATGCTGTACATGAAGAGGCTTTGTGGGGCTCATGCTGTACATGGGGAGGCTGTGTGGGGCTCATGCTGTATATAGGGAGGCTGTGTGGGTCTCATGCCGTGTATAGAGAGGCTGTGTGGGGCTCATGCTGTATATAGGGAGGTTGTGAGAGGCTCATGCCGTATATAGGGAGGCTGTGTGGTGCTCATGCCGTATATATGGAGGCTGTGTGGAGCTCATGCCGTATTTAGGGAGGCTGTGTGGGGCTCATGCTGTATATAGGGAGGTTGTGTCGCATATGTAGTAGGCTGTGTGAGGCTCATGCTGTAAATAAGGGGCTGTGGGGGGGTTCAAAGATATATAGGGGGTATCAGCATACTTAATTATGCTCAATATTAAGTTATACAATTAATATTAATAAATTAATATTGAGTAGAATTAATTTCAAGCTATTATTTCGGCCCTCCACAACAGTCATGGTATCTCATGTGGCCCCTTGGGAAAATTAATTGCCCACCCTTGCTCTAGAATATTGAAAATGCATTACTGCCATATAAAATAGGAAAAATGTGCTATATAATGTACACATGAAATATTTATCTGCAAAAAATTGCAATGAAAAAGGAAGGTACTTCACTGATAAATTGGCCAATATATGTAAGCCCAATTGCCGCGTCTATTGGGCTCACATACAGTGTGTCCGTAAAGTTATGGTGCACTTTTGACCAGTCACTGGAAAGCAACAAAAAACGATAGAAATGTGAAATCTGCTCCAAATAAAAGAAAAACTCTCCCAGTTTCATACCTATTCAGTGCAGTTCAATGTGAGCTCCATTTTTTGCACTACACACATCCAAACGATAGTGAAGTTCTTGCCAAACACTGGTAAGGATGTCTGGCGTAACCCCTGCCTATCCACCACCGGGGGACTGTTCTATCCAGAAACTCACGAACAATGGTGGCGCAGTGTGGAGGAGTGCCGTACTGTTGAAAGATGACACCTTTTGGAAATTGTGGCACTGCATACAATTCCAACATGTCAAGATACGTGTTTGCTGTCACAGACCGCTCCGCGAAAAAAAATGGGCCTATCACCTTATCATGCATCAGGCCACACCACACGTTCACTTTAGGGGTGTTACATTCGTACTCAACGCAGGCATGAGGATGTTCACCAGCCCATATTTGTCATTATTTGCCCAGGAGTTCTTTGGCAGTACTTCTAGGGTTAATACTATGTGACCTCTCTTTTCTTGGGGGAGGGCTATATCTACCCGCCCCTGTGCTGTGCTGGTTGTCAGTTATACGTCCGTTCTCGGCTGGGCAGCTGACCCCTGTATTTCTGTAAGCATTGCCTGTCTTTGTAAGTTTGCCAGTGAATGACCCGGTCTGTTCCTCATTTGCTGTCTGCCTGTTGACTCTGTACTGTCTGCTACTATCTTGGTTGACCTCGGGTACGCCCTCTGACTTCCCTCTTACTTGTCCTTCTGGTACTGCTCTGTTTTCTGAATTCTAAACCCGGCTTGTCTCTGACCACTCTACTCGTCTGCCCCTTTTGGTTACCACGCTGTTCTCTGGATTCTTACCTCGGCTATTTTTGACACTCCTACAGGCTTGACTGTCCAGCTGTCATCCCCGGGAGACCGATGCCTTGCTCCGCCTACAGCCACTCCCCCAGTGGTCACGTGCTGCATATCCTGTTCACCTGCAGTACACTCCCAACCGCGTTCAAACGTCTCTGTAGGACTCCTCCCCAGGGTTCCCCAGCACATTCCTGGATACGTGCAGTCACTGATAGTGAGTCTGGTACGGTGTCCATCACATTATAACTGACCTTTAGAGTTTTCCCTTTTTTGGTGTGGGGTTTCAGTGGCATTTGTTTTGGTGGTATTATGGATCCTCTGCACACTCTCTGAGCAGGTTAACCCCTTTCTGACATTGGACGTACTATCCCATCGAGGTGGGGTGGGCCCATATGACCACCGACGGGATAGTACGTCCAGAGCGATCGGCGGCGCTCACGGGGGGAGCGCGGCCGATCGCGGCCGGATGTCAGCTGACTATCGCAGCTGACATCCGGCACTATGTGCCAGGAGCGGTCACGGACCGCCCCCGGCACATTTACCCCCGGCACACCGTGATCAAACATGATCGCGGTGTGCCGGCGGTATAGGGAAGCATCGCGCAGGGAGGGGGCTCCCTGCGTGCTTCCCTGAGACCCCCGGAGCAACGCGATGTGATCGCGTTGCTCCAAGGGTCTCCTACCTCCTTCCTCGCTGCAGGTCCCGGATCCAAGATGGCCGCGGCATCCGGGTCCTGCAGGGAGGGAGGTGGCTTACCGTGTGCCTGCTCAGAGCAGACGCTGGTAAGCCTGCAGTGCTCTAAGTCAGATCGGTGATCTGACAGAGTGCTATGCAAACTGTCAGATCACCGATTTGTGATGTCCCCCCCGGGACAAAGTAAAAAAGTAAAAAAAAAAATTTCCACATGTGTAAAAAAAAAAAAAAAATCCTAAATAAAGAAGAAAAAAAAAATATTATTACCATAAATACATTTCTTTATCTAAATAAAAAAAACAATAAAAGTACACATATTTAGTATCGCCGCGTCCGTAACGACCCCACCTATAAAACTATATCACTAGTTAACCCCTTCAGTGAACACCGTAGGGGGGGAAAAAAAAAAACGAGGCAAAAAACAATGCTTTATTATCATATCGCCGAACAAAAAGTGGAATAACACGCGATCAAAAAGACGGATATAAATAACCATGGTACCGCTGAAAACATCATCTTGTCCCGCAAAAAACGAGCCGCCATACAGCGTCATCAAAGAAAAAATAAAAAAGTTATAGTCCTCAGAATAAAGCGATGCCAAAATAATTATTTATTCTATAAAATAGTTTTTATCGTATAAAAGCTCCAAAACATTAAAAAATGATATAAATGAGGTATCGCTGTAATTGTACTGACCCGAAGAATTAAACTGCTTTATCAATTTTACCAAACGTGGAACGGTATAAACGCCTCCCCCAAAAGAAATTAATGAATAGCTGGTTTTTTGTCATTCTGCCTCACAAAAATTGGATAAAAAGCGATCAAAAACTGTCACGTGTCCGAAAATGTTACCATTAAAAACGTCAACTCGTCCCACAAAAAACAAGACCTCACATGACTCTGTGGACAAAAATATGGAAAAATTATAGGTCTCAAAATGTGGAGACACAAAAACTTTTTTGCTATAAAAAGCGTCTTTTAGTGTGTGACTGCTGCCAATCATAAAAATCCGATATAAAAAATGCTATAAAAGTAAATCAAACCCCCCTTCATCACCCCCTTAGTTAGGGAAAAATAATAAAATTAAAAAAATGTATTTATTTCCATTTTCCCGTTAGAGTTAGGGCTAGGGTAAGGGCTAGGGTTAGGGCTAGGGTTAGGGTTAGGGCTAGGGTTAGGGCTAGGGTTGGGGCTAGGGTTGGAGCTACAGTTAGGGTTTGGATTGGGGCTAAAGATAGGGTTAGGGTTGGGGCTAAAGTTGGGGTTAGGGTTTGGATTACATTTACAGTTGGGATTAGGGTTGGGATTAGAGTTAGGGGTGTGTCAGGGTTAGGGGTGTGGTTAGGGTTACCGTTGGGATTAGGGCTAGGGGTGTGTTTGGATTAGGGTTTCAGTTAGAATTGGGGAGTTTCCACTGTTTAGGCACATCAGGGGCGCTCCAAACGCGACATGGCGTCCGATCTCAATTCCAGCCAATTCTGCATTGAAAAAGTAAAACAGTGCTCCTTCCCTTCCGAGCTTTCCTGTGCGCCCAAACAGGGGTTTACCCCAACATATGGGGCATCAGCGTACTCGGGACAAATTGCACAACAACTTTTGGGGTCCAAGTTCTCTTGTTACCCTTGGGAAAATATAAATTTGGGGGGCTAAAAATCATTTTTGTGGGAAAAAAAAGGATTTTTTATTTTCACGGCTCTGCGTTGTAAACTGTAGTGAAACACTTGGGGGATAAAAGTTCTCACAACACATCTACATAAGTTCCTTGGGAGGTCTAGTTTCCAATATGGGGTCACTTGTGGGGGTTTCTACTGTTTGGGTACATCAGGGGCTCTGCAAATGCAACGTGACGCCTGCAAACCAATCCATCTAAGTCTGCATTCCAAATGGCGCTCCTTCCCTCCCGAGCTCTGCCATGCGCCCAAACAGTGGTTCCCCCCCACATATGGCGTATCAGCGTACTCAGGACAAATTGGACAACAACTTTTGGGGTCCAATTTATCCTGTTACCCTTGTGAAAATACAAAACTGGGGGCTTAAAAATCATTTTTGCGAAAAAAAAAAAAGAATTTTTATTTTCACGGCTCTGCGTTATAAACTGTAGTGAAACACTTGGGGGATTAAAGCTCTCAAAACACATCTAGATAAGTTCCTTAGGGGGTCTACTTTCCAAAATGGTGTCACTTGTGGGGGGGTTTAATGTTTAGGCACATCAGGGGCTCTCCAAACGCGAAATGGCGTCCCATCTTAATTCCAGTCAATTTTGCATTGAAAAGTCAAATGGCGCTCCTTCCCTTCTGAGCTCTGCCATGGGCCCAAACAGTTGTTTACCCCCACATATGGGGTATCG
The DNA here is from genome assembly GCF_051348905.1 of Ranitomeya variabilis. NCBI lineage: Eukaryota > Metazoa > Chordata > Amphibia > Anura > Dendrobatidae > Ranitomeya > Ranitomeya variabilis. The sequence continues at coordinate 126,286,263 of NC_135236.1, read as the reverse complement.
GCGTACTCAGGACAAATTGCACAACAACTTTTTGGGTCCAATTTCTTCTCTTACTCTTGGGAAAATAAAAAATTAGGGGCGAAAAAATAATTTTTGTGAAAAAATATGATTTTTTATTATTACGGCTCTGCATTATAAACTTCTGAGAAGCACTTGGTGGGTCAAAGTGCTCACCACACATCTAGATGAGTTCCTTAAGGGGTCTACTTTCCAAAATGGTGTCACTTGTGGGGGGTTTCAATGTTTAGGCACATCAGGGGCTCTCCAAACGCAACATGGCGTTCCATCTCAATTCCAGTCAATTTTGCATTGAAAAGTCAAATGGCGCTCCTTCCCTTCCGAGCTCTGCGGTGCACCCAAACAGTGGTTTACCCCCACATATGGGGTATCAGCGTACTCAGCACAAATTGTACAACAAATTTTGGGGTCCATTTTCTCCTGTTACCCTTGGTAAAATAAAACAAATTGGAGCTGAAATAAATTTTGTGTAAAAAAAAATTAAATGTTCATTTTTATTTAAACATTCCAAAAATTCCTGTGAAACACCTGAAGGGTTAATAAACTTCTTGAATGTGGTTTTGAGCACCTTGAGGGGTGCAGTTTTTAGAATGGTGTCACACTTGGGTATTTTCTGTCATATAGACCCCTCAAAATGACTTCAAATGTGATGTGGTCCCTTAAAAAAAATGGTGTTGTAAAAATGAGAAATTGCTGGTCAACTTTTAACCCTTATAACTCCCTAACGAAAAAAAATGTTGGTTCCTAAATTGTGCTGATCTAAAGTAGACATGTGGGAAATGTTACCTATTAAGTATTTTGTGTGACATATCTCTGTGATTTAAGGGCATAAAAATTCAAATTTGGAAAATTGCGAAATTTTCAAAATTTTCGCCAAATTTCCTTTTTTTTCACAAATAAACGCATGTTATATCGAAGAAATTTTACCACTATCATGAAGTACAATATGTCACGAAAAAACAGTGTCAGAATCGCCAGGATCCGTTGAAGCGTTCCAGAGTTATAACCTCATAAAGGGACAGTGGTCAGAATTGTAAAAATTGGCCCGGTCATTAACGTGCAAACCACCCTTGGGGGTGAAGGGGTTAAAAGTCTCACCCAGATGATGCAAAAAATGTCGGTGGAGCAGAGAACCCTGGCTCAGTCTCAGCAGCAAGTCCAGTGGGAGGTTGCTGAGGCTGTGCGGGGTGCCTTTTCCTCTGGGGCTCAGGGTGACAGCGCCAATAATGTGTCCCTCCTCACTCCTGAACCGCCAGTATAATTGCCTGACACTTTCTCTGGGGACAAGAACAAGTTTCGGGCTTTCAGAGAGGGGTGTAATTTGTTTATTTCACTGCGTCCCCGTGCTTCGGGAAATGAGAGTCAGAGGGTGGGAGTCATAATTTATGTGTTAAGGGAGGCTCCACAGGCTTGGGCTTTCTTTCTCTCTTCATTTTTTTGAGGCTCTCGAGCATATATATGTTGAGCCTGATCGTGTGTGTCTGGCTGAGGACATGGTTATGAGTGTGGCACAGGGGAAGCACTCTGCTGAGTGGTTTTGCTTGGAGTTCAGGCATTGGGCTGCAGAGGAATCATGGAACGACGCGGCCCTCAGGGGTTTGTTCCTCCAGGGCTTGTCTGAACGCCTGAAGGACGCATTGGCGTTACATCCTCCTCCAGACTCCCTTGAAGACGCTATGACTCAGGCTGTCCGCATGGACAGAAGGCTCTGTGCTAGGGGATGATGCAGCTGGAAACCCCTCTATATCCTAGCAAAGGTGATACGTCATCGGCTGTTGAACCCAAGGAGGTGGGAGCTATTTCATTCAAGGAGAAGAGGATAATCAGCTGTGTTTCTACTGTGAGAGTGCCTCGACACTGGAAAAGGGACTGTCCTTCTTGTGCTTAATCCGTCAAGCCGTCGGGAAACGTCTAGGTCTGGGTAACAGTTGAGGAAGTTACCCAGACCCTCAGGTACAATTTTCCTCCTTTTCTAAGATTCTACTCCAGGTGGAGCTGGAGGTAGATGGTGTTCTGTCACTTACCACGGCTTTTGTCGATTGTGGCTCTACCATCAACTTGATTGACTCTCGTCTGGTGACGCAATGTAGCTTAGGGACAGTTAGGCTGGATACTCTGGTTAAAATTGTGACCAGTGACTCCTCTCCCCTTACTAAAAAGGGATCCTCTATGTCTCGATGGTCTTCCTACTCAAGGTTGGCCCTGCTCATGTGGAAAGCATAAGTTGTTTTGTGCTGGACAATTTGCCTGTGGGGTTGGTTTTGGGTATGCCTTGGTTACAGCTTCATAACCCTGTTATCAACTGGGTTACTGGGGAAATTGTCCAATGGGGGTCTAACTGTGTCAATCTATGTGGTGAATCTGTGTCCTTTTCAAAATCTTTCAAGTCTGAATCTGTGGCATCTGTGGGTCTGGAGGGTATTCCAGAGGACCCAGTAGCGTAGCTACCGGGGGGGCAGAGGGTGCGGGCGCCCCGGGCCCGATGCTCTGAGGGGGCCCACTCGGCGCTACGCTACTGTAACTGTACCGGCGCGCGCAGCATTTAGCCGATACAGCTGATCGCATTGATGGGAGAAGGAGGGTTGCGTTCCTTCTCCCATCATCCCCATCAGTGTCGGCCTCTGACGTCGCCGACACTGACAGCGGGCGCGATGACATCACTGCCCGGCGCCCGCTGTCAGGAGATCAGCGGGAGCAGAGCAGCAACCAGGAAGAAGAGAGGTGAGTATTTATTTTTTATGGGTGCTGCCGCCTTATTACAGGGTCTGCCTATGGAGGCTGCCTTATTACAGGGTCTGACTATAGGGGTGCTGCCTTATTACAGGGTCTGACTATGGGGGCTGCGTTATTACAGGGTCTGACTATGGGGGCTGCCTTATTACAGCGTCTGCCTATGGGGGGGGGGCTGCGTTATTACAGGGTCTGCCTATAGGGGGATGCCTTATTACAGGGTCTGACTAAGGGGGCTGCCTTATTACAGGGTCTGCCTATAGGGTTGCTGCCTTATTACAGGGTCTGACTACGGGGGTGCTGCCTTATTACAGAGTCTGACTATGGGGTTACCACCTTATTACAGGGTCTGACTATGGGGGTTGCCTTATTACAGGATCTGCCTATAGGGGTGCTGCCTTATTACAGGGTCTGACTAAGGGGGCTGCCTTATTACAGGGTCTGACTATGGGGGTGCCGCCTTATTACAGGGTCTGACTATGGGGGTGCCGCCTTATTACAGGTGCATGTAGAAAAGCTGCGGAGACACCATCACATGTTTTGGCATAGGTGGTTTTCCTTTATTGGATGCCTTAATTTTTATGGGTGCTGCCGCCTTATTACAGGGTCTGCCTATGGGGGGCTGCCTTATTACAGGGTCTGCCTATAGGGGTGCTGCCTTATTACAGGGTCTGACTAAGGGGGCTGCCTTATTACAGGGTCTGACTATGGGGGCTGCCTTATTACAGGGTCTGCCTATAGGGGTGCTGCCTTATTACAGGGTCTGACTAAGGGGGCTGCCTTATTACAGGGTCTGACTATAGGGGTGCTGCCTTATTACAGGGTCTGACTAAGGGGGCTGCCTTATTACAGGGTCTGACTATAGGGGTGCTGCCTTATTACTGGGGCTATTAAAGGGGCACACAGGGCAATATTACTTTCTAGGGGGGCAAAATATGGGCACTGTCTTCTAGGGCACTTGCACCTGGCATTACTATATTATAGAGGGGTACTTTAGAATTTAGAGCGCACAGAGAACAACACAGCAGGTGCAGTAATAGGGACACATACGGCAGCAGCGGCTCAGTATTGGGGTATCAGGTGCAGTAATAGGGACACATACGGCAGCAGCGGCTCAGTATTTGGGGTATCAGGTGCAGTAATAGGGACACATACGGCAGCAGCGGCTCAGTATTGGGGTATCAGGTGCAGTAATAGGGACACATACGGCAGCAGCGGCTCAGTATTGGGGTATCAGGTGCAGTAATAGGGACACATAACGGCAGCAGAGGCTCAGTATTGGGGTATCAGGTGCAGTAATAGGGACACATACGGCAGCAGTGGCTCAGCATTGGGGTATCAGGTGCAGTAATAGGGACACATAACGGCAGCAGAGGCTCAGTATTGGGGTATCAGGTGCAGTAATAGGGACACATACGGCAGCAGTGGCTCAGCATTGGGGTATCAGCAGGATGAGGAGTTTGTGCAGGTTGAGAATAGATGGTGATGGGGCTGGAATATGAGAAGTGAAACATGTCTTTGTTGTATTCTCTTCAGATGAGTTGTACAGTAGCTGGAAGAAGTTGTCATGTCGGTCTGGGCCAGATGGAAAAGACGGGAAAAATTAAGGATTCCATCAGAAAGGACGTCAGCGATAAGACATTATCTGTAACTGTGCTGTGATCTCTTATATGTTCTGTAGGACTGGTATCTACCACTGACCATATGGCGGTAATATCCATATTGGTCTTTATATAGAGATTATCTTCAGTATCAGCGCGGTCATCTGCTGAGGTTCTCCTCCACTATTAGGGTGCGTCACCGAGTTGTAATCAAGGTTATCTGGTTAGGGGCCCACTCAGAAGCTTCGCCCCCCCTGAACCAAAACCCTAGCTACGCCTCTGAGAGTACCTAAAGGACTTTGAAGACGTGTTCTCCGAAAGCGAGACGGAGGCTCTCCCACCACATCGATGTTTTGATTGTGCCATCGATTTAGTTCCTGGGGCTAAATTACCCAAGGCCCGGTTGTTTAATTTGCTTGGTCCTGAGCGGCTGGCCATGAAGGAGTATATTGCCGAGAGTTTTCCACAAAGGGCATATGTGCCCTTCTGTTTCTCCTTTGGCAGCTGTTTTTTTTTTTTGTTAAAAAAAAAAGACGGGGGACGAGTGGAAGACGGCGTTTCTCACGACAGAAGGTCTTTTTGAGAATCTGGTGATGCCTTTCGGCCTGACAAACGCCCCGGCCATTTTTCAAAACTTTATTAATGTTGTGTTTGTGGATCTCATTGGTCGCTTTGTGGTCATTTGCCTTGACAACATCTTGGTGTACTCCCCTGATAGTCAAACCCATTTACAACATTTGAGTACTGTCCTTCAGAGACCTCAGGGAAAACCGACTATTTGCAAAATTGGAAAAATGTTCATTCACAAGAGATATTTTGTCCATAGACATAGAATTCTTTCATTGATATGCCTTTTCATGCCTCACATAAATATATGACAGCCCCAATACTCATCAGATGTAAATGGGCTACTGAATGATCATTCGTAAGTCAAACTAGCAATTGTTTGTCGATGGACCCAAAGACATCACTAGATGAATCTGCATTTTTGGATTTTTTGGCCTATGATGCAGCCCGTGTAAATCATTAGCCAAAAATATAATTCCGCACTCCTGATCAATGTTTTGAACGATAGCGAACGATCGCTTGTTTCACTGAAGCAGCCGATGATCACTTGTTGGAGTTCAAATTGGTCATTTCATTTGGGTTTTTTTCTAATGTACATGGGCACCCCAAGCTCTATTAGGAGTTTCCACAAGTAGGATTCTGATTGTCCACAATCAAGAGAAGCAAAGATTAATTTGATTGATAAAAAGGGTGCCCAAATAAGAAGACCCATTTAACTATTTCATGACTGGTCCAATATTGGCTGTGAGGACCTGCACAATTTTTTTAAATCTTTTGCCTCTTTAAAGTCTGCGGTGATAACTTGTTCTGTTCATCCTAGGCTTGAGGCTTTGTTTTTGAAGAAAAGATGTACAATTAGACTGAATGCAAATGTGCATGTTACACGGTCAGTAGAAGAAATAAATGGAGAGAAAGCATCTCATATGTAGCATCCCCAGAGAAGGCATGAATACAGAAGAGGGAATCTCACTTACCTGGTAAAGTTGTGGTGTCAAGTTCAACTGATGAGAAACCAACTCTCATCAGTGGAATTGCTGCCCTTGATCCTTATTACAATCCTGCTGACAGGTTTGCTTTAAGAAGGGGTTGTCCTGTAGTGAACTAGCTCCTTAATCACTGTAGCTGTTAGGCTACGTTCACACTTGCGTATTGGGGCTTGTTGCGTCCCCGTGCGGTCGGCGGGCGTGTCAAAACGACGCATCCGCATGTCCTGCATACCCAATGTTAAAGATAGGTACGCAGGACGCATGCAGTAGGCGGAGCTAAATGGAAGACATGCGGAAGTGGGAGGAGCTTAAGGAGGAAGTACTCAGCTGTCCTCACCCCAAATTGTTTACATGGTTATGTAGCTCCTTGACTGAAAAAAATTGCTGCATGAATTTATATGTAAATGAGGCTTAACGGGTTATTTCCTTCTTCATAAATGGGTATTGTCAGATAGTGCTTGTAAATGCAAGCAATTTTCTCATTTACTGTTTATTAAAATTTTCAGGCATTATTGAGATATTAACACTTTTGTTTACAGTTCAATGCCTTGGAGACCAACCACCACTGCCAAGCAGCAGAACATGTAGAATGCCTACAGGATCTTTTCTATTCAGCTAGTAAGCACTGTGCTGACGCTGATTGCTGGATCGCACTGTTAGCTCCTAACCCTGGACAGCTTCAGCGCAGCGCTTACAAGCTAGACAGCAGCGGTGGTTGGTCTCCTAGGCAACAATCAGTAAACAAACAAAATTGTTAATATCTCAAGAACCACTTCAAATTTTAATAAGCAGTAAACTGCATAAGTGCTATCCAATAACAACCCTTTAAGTGCTCTAGGGGTGTCAAAGCACTCTCCAAACCCCTGCCTCCCTTACTTACTCTAATCGTCGCCCAGCCCCACCTTTCCCTGCATGACTGACTCCTCATTTTGGCCACCTTAAAAAAACTCAGATTTGTGGTATGTTCACACTAGCAGTAAAAAACTTCATTTTCTTGAAAGTAAGATACTTCAGGAATCGCTGCTGGTCTCTGGTGTTTTAGGTCATGCTTTGCTACGTTAATGTTTTTGGGTTATTTTTAGTGTTTTTATGAACAAATTTTTGACATTTGATGTAATTCATTAAGCAATGAGGAAAACGCTTCTTCAGTTCTTTTTCCTTCCAATTGACGTCTATTCTAAAGTCTCTTTCGCCTTTCTCGCAGGATACATCTGAAGCACGGACATGGGACTTCTTGCTTGGAGTTTTGAAGATCTGAAGTCTTTAGGGAGAATTATGTGGCTTTCTGGAGAAATCCTCTTCTGAAATCCAGGCGTTTTTTTCTATGATATTTTCAGACCTAATGTAATTTGAAATTTTTTTTTTTTGCAGTCTTATTGGAATCCTTGCCACAAAAAAGTGACACTTCTATTCCTGTGCTGTTATCAAAACCTAACTCTCTAAAATTGCGAGCATATTGCAGAGATCTATTTCTTTCGGGGTTGAGAACTAGCTGGGTGACAGACGACCCCTGTAAAGCTCACCCGGACCGAAACAACTGAACAGCCCAATAGGTTTCTCTTCGAGAACTCCATTTTAATAGCGTCATGTGATGGAAATAGTATTTCCCTGTTCCTCAAGACGAATGTAACCTGCAGTCTGACTGAACAGCTGACTGCTCGGTGCCACTGACAAATATGGCGCACGTACATGCTAATCACTGGTTTCCCTCTTTAAATATGGCGACATGTCCGTTGCCCTTTTCTTCCCCTATGTTCCGGCGCACGACGCTTTGGTTCCGCCAGTCACACTGTGTTCCCTGAAGCCCCCGTACGATGTAACCCGGCCCGGGCCGGGATGCTGCTACTTGGCTACGAGCACCCTCAGGACATGGACAGCCAGGCCTTAGTCATCCGGATCTGCATCCCTGATGGAGGCGCCGTGGACTGGACCGTGCAGCCGGCCACACAGCTGCTGTTTCGGGACATCCTGGTAAGGAAGGCCCCAAGGGACTGACACGGGTGTCCCTGCTTCCGTCACAGTGACGTCACCCCCTGCTGGAGGTCCGGGCATCTCTGCCATTAGCTGCTCTGTATGTTGAAGCCTCCATCCCTCTCCGGGCACTGTCCACACTACAGGGGGGCTTCTACCTGCCATGGAGCCCCCGCAATGTCCCTATACATCAGGAGGTCTCTCAGCGCCGCCTCATGAAGCCCCTCATCACTGGCCATTATTTGTGTTTGCGCTTTCCTAATTCCTAGAGCACGGCACCAAAACTGTGTACCACCATACCACCATGCAATCATCGTTTCTTTGTGAAACTCTCAGGCTGAGCTTTATAGGAGGACCAAGATGGCAGTGATCGGAGGAGGGAGGCGCTTCAGCGGGTCCCTGGCTGCCATGGTAACCACAAGCCGGGTGATTGGGGGTCACTGTATGCCAAAATGATTGACAGTGGTATGTACATGGTTTAAAAGCATAGATCGGCGGTGCTGTGTGACACTTGCCGGGTGCAGAGCAGGCACAGATCCTGAGACCGCGCCATACATGTGAGTCCTGACTGTGACGTGTCGGTACATCAGGGTTTAAATAAAGAAAATACGTCCCAGCCGATTGTGGAGAAGATGTCATGTACCCGGTGTTGTGTCAGCGTTCTCTAGATGCCACTCACCATTGCGCCACTTCCTGAACACGCCACCTAATATCTGGTATAAATGTGGCTCATTTTGCCAAACCTAAAGCCGTGTTTCATGGACTGCTCTGCATGGAGCGGTTATGGGTCTCCTGATCAGAACTGATGGACACATATGACACGGTGGAGTTTGGGTCAGGAGCCCTGCGGCAGGTCCGTGCATCACAGTCCTCACTCAGACCATGATGTGTGACCCGGCCTGAAGAGGTCGCTGAATGGCCACCATGGCTCCGTTCACATTTCTGTTCAGGAGTTCAGTTTTTCTGTCTCATTTTAAGAAGAAATAGAATTCACACTAAAAACATATTTGTTGCATACTGACACAGAGGACTCTGGTGATTATCCCGATTCTATTATGAACTGAAGAAAAATCTCAGCACAGAGAACTGTTTCTTCTGTTTTAAAAACTGACACATAAGGTCACCCAGACGTACCTTATAATAATCAATGGGGTCCTCTGCTCCATTAGCATCAGTTAGAAAACCGGTTCAGTTTGGCCATGAATTCCAACAAAGGGACCCCCATACAGATATGTGAACACATTTTGAGTTATACTGTTCAGAATTAAGAATAAACCTTAGATACAAACAAAAGACAACATATACCCTGCTACAGGGAAGTAAAAAGCAATAGTGCATATAAATAACATATGGTACTTAGTAAATTCTGTTTTGGATCAAAAAAGTGTAAAAGCCATCCCACTACCCAGTCGGGACGGTGCTAACCTCTAGTACTAAATACCCTCTGTTATTTCTATTGCTTTTTACTCACCGCAGGGTGTAAGTTCATTTTGTTTTTTCCAAGGTCTTGTCTGTTTGATGGCCAGTGTGGACATGTTGAGAACTTTGGAAATGCTGGGTGACCACCTCTGTGGGGGTTTAGTAGTCATCCAGCAAAGGACTTGTCCATTTACACATTGATTCCATCCAATTACCGCTGATAATAGGAGAGTCAATTTTGTATATTTCCTGGAGGAATAACAGAGGAGCAATGTAATGCAGAGGTCTAAGATAATCTGTCCCAGATTTGCTATTTCATGGTGTGCCCAAGTATTTATTAGAACATACTGTACATGCCAGGAGTGGTGATCAGGACTCTAGAGAAGGTAAAGCGCACGTTCTTCAGTCTGACTTGCTGATTCAGTATTTTTTTTGTTTCACTCTCTCTAGGATGTGATCGGCCAGGTACTCCCGGATGCTACAACGACCGCATTTGAATGTGAGACAATTCTTATTATCATCTTTAATGATAATAATCTTTATTTATATAGCAGCAACATATTCCTCAGCGCTTTACAGTTAAACAGTTTCAAACACAACCGTCATAAGTAACAACATTAATAATATAATGATTAAAGCAAAATAAAACAACTTTATAGAAATTTTTATAAAAGACTCCCGGTAACACAAGTGCCCCATTTGTCAGTATGTAGTAGGTTCATTTTTTTTGTAGGGGATACAGCTCCTATAAAAATCGCACCTTTAGTGTTGTAATCGCTGTCTCCGTTCTGCAAAAACCGAAGTTTAATCATACATGCTAATTGGGAAACTGGGTGCACCCTGGGTGTGACTTACACTGGTTTTGCACACACACTGCCTTCCTCACGGGTTATTGACAGAGCTGGATTATCTGAGCTCTCTCTGTAGACAGTGCTCGCTCCAGGCAACCAAAGCTGTCAATCACCAGTGAGGGAGACAGGGACATTCAAAACCAGTGAGCAGAAAGGTACGTTGGGCCTTGTAGCCACACCCAGAGTGCACAGAGTAGCATAATTAGAATGTCTGATTAAACTTCTGTTTCTGCAGAAAGGAGTCAGCGATTGGGCTGTAGTTCTAACATGCTAATGGCCATCGGGAATCCATATTGGTAGCCAGTCTTTAAGGAACCTTTAAGATATTAGACAGTGACATTTCAGCTTATGTTAGACTTGTATTTTCCTGTAATTTTCCCAACACCTGGACCGCATAGAAAGCGTATGTTTATAGTATCATCCAATTACTGCATAGTTTTGTTATCCATGTATAGTGAGGAATGTTGTGTTTATAGTATGGTAAAACATTTGGTACCAGGAGAGCCTTTTGCATATTTTATCTGGTGATGTATTTGTCCGATGTTGATTGACGTCTGAAGAGTTGGCTACTCCGCCAGAAGGATACTATACTAGACAAATAGAACTTGGTAGGGCTTGTGTAATACTTGGTTACGCAAGCATTTGTTTAAACAAGATATAAGTTGGGGAAGACTTCAGCTAAGACAGAAGCCCTGTTAACGTGTGGACTAAAAAGGGGACGCCCATGACGCCACAGTGTAGATTCCAGGAATTTCTCTGTCTTCGCTGTTCTGCTTCTCACAGCTGATGTTCCCGGACAGATGATGTGCTACTCCTGGTGAAGTTTTTCCTGTGTAGTGTGCAATGTAAGTACTTTACCTTTGTGATTTATATTAGGCAAAAGTATACGCAATATCACACCATTTCCTATTTTCTGTAATTATTTAATTATTATAATAAAATTAATCGCCTTCTTTAAAGCCGTATCCGACCCTTTTGAATACTTGGTAAAACGTGGGCTGACTGATCCCATTTAATACAGCCACCCACCAAACAGCTATTTATACCAACTCAATCCACTGTGCTACTAGATCAGCTTAAAGGGCAACCTATTCCCTGTATGGATGCACCAAGAAATCATTGGATCCTGTCCCCAAAGGGGAGAAATCATCTTGTATAACTGAATGTATTGTAAGTTGGTATGTACAGTATATGTATAGTTATATAATGCTGCCCTATGCAATCTTCGTCACTGCCATGGAAATGAATGTGAGGTTTTTGCTATAATTCCCATACACTTCTGTGGGAGTTATGCAAACAGTGCAGCGCAGGTGCATTTTCCTGTTTTGTATCTTTGGGTGGTCGGGAACTACAAGCCGTTATTGAAAACTTGTCCATGAAAGATAGACATTGGGATAACCCTTTAACAATTCACATCTCTCCTTTTTTTATATATTTAGTTGAAAAAATCCTGCCACCCACATCTTGTTTACTTCCCTGTAGTGATTACGTGAAATGTGATTGGCTGCAGCTGTTACGTCGATGTATGTGACTACGTAAATGCAAGGAATTAAACAGTGATGGCAGAAGACCACCAGATATTGTCTGAACTTGCAAAAAAAAAGAATGAAGCCCTCCAAACTTTTTATTCTCCTCGTAGCATGGTGCAACCTTTTCACCAATATAGGGTCTGAACTGGTTATTTTTATATTTTATCACAATTTCAATGATGTGTCTTTTTTCATTTCCTATAGAATTCCTTTGAGTTACCCCCAATATAATTTAGTTTGGATCCTATATATAAAAAAGTATGCATTTAGCTCCCTCTAGTGGCAGCTGCTGGTAAACAGAATCTTAGCTTTTTACTCTGCAGTGAAGAAAAGAATTAGGACCCAGTCACCTCAGGCCCTATGCTATGGCTTTTAGAGGATTTTTATTGGGACTGTATACCATTAGAACTTGGCAGTTTCCAACCCAGCAAATACCTGTCCAAAAGCTGTCACATTGTAATTAACTTGTGTACACCCATTTCATCCTTTCACATCCCCAAGCACGTTACATTGGGTGAAATCTGCAGCTGGTCGGATTTTCTGGAAATCATAAGATCTGCGGCTTCCCCACAAACCAATGCAGATTTTTTTTCTTTCTTCCAAGTGTCAATTTTTTTGAAGTCCAAATATTTGAATAAGCCACATAAATAAGGACTGTTTTGGAGAAAATCTTGTTAATAATGAAGGTGAGAATTTGGATGCTCCATGGTAGTGCTCCACTCACCGTCTGCACTAGTTTCTGTACGTGACACTCACTATTGGCAGTAGGATAGTTCCTGTGCACTGAGGGTAAATGTATGGTGCAGGGTGGGAGAGTGCAGCGCCTGTATACTACCTGTATACTATATCACATGATCAGATCTGCGCTTCGACGCGTCCCTCTCTATCAGTTAGCGCTTGGAATGTGAATATTTACAGCGGGAAAGTTGTCATTTAAGTTTTTACTGCATCACTTTGTTTTCTATGTCCTGGGCTTCTTTAGGTGACCTCCTGAGCAGCTCATAGAAATCTTTGGTGGAGACAAAAACCGTAAAAAGAAATTTGTTGTGCAGCTCTCTGTATAGAAAAGCTGTGAAGCGCAGGCTGGGACCGCACTGGGGTCTCTTCACTGCCGACGCTTTGCACAGCTAGTGTGCTTTGGATTAGAATGTCTCTTACTTGCAGGATTCTTTTCAGTTAGTGTTTTTTTTTTTGTTTTAAATTCTTTTTTCAGTTTCTGTACATAGTGTGATGTTGGCATGGGCTGTAGTCCTCATAACTTTCTATTACTCAAAGGTGGTAGCATGTGCTAGAACTGTGAGAAATAGCGCCTGGTCCCAAAGTTGGACTTTATTTTCAGCTAGGGCTAACTATGCTGTTGAGTTTCTCCATCACATCAGAATTGGGCATTACGTGGGAGTTTAATTGCAGGTTTCCTAATTAAGTGAATGGGACAGAGTGCGATCACTTGTAGAAGCAGAGAACCACTAATGTGCCTCTACTTTTCTCTGGAAGTTTTGTTCGTACAGCTTGTAGCTGCAGTCATAAAGGGTCTTCCCATATTGAAATGCATTGGCGTATGCCATCATTGTATGATGAGTGAGGGTATGACTTCTGGGATCCCCACCGATCATGAGAGCATTGGGGCTATAGTGCCCTGCTGGGAAATGTGGCTTACCCAATTTATTTGAATGATGACCTGCTGCAGTTCCCTGCATGCTGGGTGTGGTATGCCATCACTTTAAAATGGAGTGAAGCTGAGAAAATGGGAGTAGTTGGTCTGCACTCAGTCCACTGACTGATCTTCGGGTACAAGAAGAACTTTCTTGAAGGTTCAGGACAACAGCGCGTTTCAGAGACTAATAGTCGTCTTCGTCAGGTAAGTAAGTTGCGTAAATTCCCTTTTTATACCTGATGAAGAGTCGGTTAGCCTCCGAAATGCCTTGTTGTCTTTGCACCTTTAATAAAGTTCTTCTTGTACCTAGAGATCAATTCAGTGGATAAACGATGACCAACTACTCCCATTTTCTCTTCTTCACTGCTATTACTGTTGGTTTGGCAGGCAGCCATTTTCCTACAGGCTTCTCTTGATGTTATGCTCCCAGCAAAACTAAGGCCGGTTGTGTCCGCAGCGTTTGTGCCGCAATTTTCCGCATGCGTTGTGTATTCCTATCTTTAACATTAGGGACGCAGATGTCTGCGATTGGTTGCGTTTTGACGCATGCGTCGTTTCGTTGTCTGCGGCTTGGCGCGTTAAACGCTACATGTAGTAATTTTAGAGGCGTCAATTTGCCGCCTAGAAATGTATGCGGTTGTTAGCGCAAGGAATGCGGCAAAAAAATGCATTACTGTCTATGGGAACGCATGCGTACACATGTCTTTGCGTAACCATGCCTTTGATGCGCTTGCGTACTTCGGACACATGTCCAGGAACTGATTTAGACATGTCCATTAAAGACACACCCTCCTGGAAATCTCAAATGCATGCGCATAAAAAGCGCAAACACATGTAAAAATGCGTACAAACGCTGCGTTTTTTGTACCATCATGTGTAAGCTGATGCGGATAAAAAGCGCTGCGTTATCAGACGTTTGCATGCCTTTTTGTATGCGGTTGCGGACGATATGCTGCGGACTGAACCGCAAATGTGAAACTAGCCTTAATAAAGGTTTTTCGACCCACAAAACTGTTTGACGCTCGTTCTTTCATTCTTGTAATGATCACTTTAAAATGGGAATACTCCTTAAAGCTTGCCATATAAAATAATAAGAAAAAAAAGTTGTCCATATGTTCAATAATTGTGGTTGGATCGTTTAGTAATCCTAGGTGTTTAAGGACATCTTGACTCTTGCTCAACATAGCTTTGTGTCTTCTTCCGACCCCCAACTGCAGAATCCAGGGGATCGTCACTGTTGGAGTAGAGTGGGCCATGGTCATGCTTTTTGGCCATGTGGGTCTACAGACAGGTTCATAATTGTGATAAAAATGTGTTGTTTTTTTTTGTTTGTTTTTATTTCTTAAACTTCTGTTCTTTTGTATTTGTAATCTTGTAGATGAAGATGAAGACGGTGACCGGATTACTGTCAGGAGTGATGAGGAGATGAAGGCTATGTTGTCCTATGTAAGTCCTACGTCCTATATGTGTTTTATAATTTATGTTAATGTTAATTTTCTCATCCCCCTCTGTTTTTCCTGCACTGCTGCGCCCCAGGCACTCGCTCTGCAAAGAAAACATAGAGCGGATGCAGCACTTCACCATCACTGTGCCCCCTTTTATTCTTGAAAACAGTGAGGGTCTTGGGCAATTCATAAAGTATTGGACATACAAAGTGAACAGCCATCATTTTAAAGTGGGAATAATTCTTAAAGGGATTTTCAAGACTAAACCTCTATTTCTGCAATGCCCCTATCTCCTTACAGATTGCCAATATGCACACTCTCAGGATTCCTCCATGTTGCCTTTGTGAGAGGTCGTCACCTGCCCACTCGCGTGCGACTTTCATAGTTGTGGTGGTGTGCCATCTAGCTTCTCATCCTCTTCTCTCTTAAATTTACATTCAGGGAAGCAGGAAAAATTGCTAGTCCATACATGACCGCAAGAACGCAAATTGCTTGAGTGGTCATGTGACTACCTCTCGCGTAGGCAACAGGCAGGAATCCTGAGAGTGTGCATATTGGACACTGTCAGGATTCGGCAGTGAGATGGAGGCAGTGTAGGAATGTATGTATAGGCGGAAAACCACTCAAAAGATTGCCCTACATATGAGAAAAAAAGTTGTTCATATCCATCAGCTTTGGCTGGATTGTATAGCAATTGTATGAATACTGGGACCTCCTGACTCTTTCCCCAATGGCACAGAGACTTTGACAGGCCCGATCCTGTGTTAGCGCAGGTGTGGGGCCTCCGCTTTTCCGGGTGGTAGATAATGCTCTTGTACAGATCTCTCCCACTGCAGAGACTCCATAGGACAGGACACAATGCGTAACTCCGCTGTCGGAGCCCTTGTTCAGCACTGTAATCCTCCGTCTAGCACTTACCTGTGTCTGTGTAGTCATCCCTAGCCGTCTGTCTTCCAGCTACTTGTCAGGTCCTGGAGATACAAATGATCTCTTATGACTTGGAGGTTGAGGGTCTCGCTTGATGTTTTTTAATGTGAACAGCACATTAGGAATAATCTCTCTTAATGACTTGTGCATTAGGTATCGTGCCGGATAAATGAACTATCAATTTCTTAGCTTTTTTTATGCAGTACTTAAAGTTACGCCTCATTGGTAATTAACCCCCTCCAGGCTGTCAGCTGCCTCTAGTTCTCATTCCGGTGGGATTGCACTAACTTAAGTCTACTTGTGAAGTGTATCCACACATACTATAAGCTGAGACCAGACATCGTGATTAAGATGCTGTGTCTGCAGTCCTCTGTGCCGGCAGTATGAAGTGGGCGGCATTGGCCATACACCGAGAAGTCTCAGCTGAGTGCTCCTCTCGCTGACCGCTATTTCCACCCAACTTCCCTTTCATGCACCATATACAGTCAAGTACGAATGACCATTAAATGAAAGCTTTAAAGATGAATGAATTCTTTCCAGATGGTGACTGTCTGTTATCGAAAACTGTCGTTCATTGTTAAATTTCACCAAATGAGCGATTGTTTAATATAGCCACCCTAAGAGCGTTCCATGGGTAGGGTAAACCTCATGGTGTACTGTGCTCTGGAGGCAGCAGAGATGACAAATGATGGCCTGGCTCACCGCTACTGATGCACAGAGGCGCCGGGAACTGCCAGAACGTCAAACTAATAGTATATTAACAGCACACTGTCACTCCAGTTTATATCTTCAAGTTTTATTATAATTCTCGAAAACCGTGAGAAACTCAGGGAAGATGGTTCACTTACTTTTTCAGGTGCCGTTTCTACCCTTAATGATGGCAAACTGCACCACAACTGCGTACAGGTACTTTGTAGAATTACAGCTTAGACCTATTCACTTCAATGGAGTTGAGCTGTAACACAAAGTGTAATTTTTATCTACCAATGGAATAGGTAGGGAATACATTTGCTCAATTCATCTTTGGTCCTGAGAGACCACTAATCCCCTTAGTGAGATATATATAATATATATATATATATATATATATATATATATATATATATATATATATATATATATATATATATATATATATATATATATATATATATATATATAATCTCATTAAGGGGATGTTAGATGGTGGCCCGATTCTAACGTATCGAGTATTCCAGAATATGCATGTCCACGTAGTATATTGCCCAGCCCACGTAGTATATTGCCCGGCCATGTAGTATATTGCCCAGTGATGTAGTATATTGCCCAGTGACGTAGTATATTGCCCAGCCCACGTAGTATATTGCCCAGTGATGTAGTATATTGCCCAGTGACGTAGTATATTGCCCAGCCCACGTAGTATATTGCCCAGTAGCGTAGTATGTTGCCCAGTGACGTAGTACACAGCACAGAGCCACGTAGTATATTGCACAGCGACGTAGTATACAGCACAGAGCCACGTAGTATATTGGCCAGTCACGTAGTATATTGCCCAGGCACGTAGTATATTGCCCAACCACGTAGTATATTGCCCAACCACGTAGTATATTGCACAGCGACGTAGTATACAGCACAGAGCCACGTAGTATATTGCCCAGTGACGTAGTATATTGCCCAGTGACGTAGTACATTGCCCAGCCACGTAGTATATTGCCCAGTGACGTAGTATACAGCACAGAGCCACGTAGTATATTTCATAGCGACGTAGTATACAGCACAGAGCCACGTAGTATATTGCCCAGTTACGTAGTATATTGGCCAGTCACGTAGTATATAGCCCAGCTACATAGTATATTGCCCAGCCACGTATGTCACAGGTTAAAAAATAAACATATACTCACCTTCCGAGGGGCCCCTTGTAGTCCTGTCGCCTCCTTCTCGCGCAGGCACGCAGGACCTGTGATGACGTTGCGGTCACATGACCGTGACGTCATGGCAGGTCCTTCTCGCAGACCACCCTTGCCACCGGAACCTGACGTTTGCATGAAGCGGTCACCGGAGCGTCGCGAGGAGCGGGAAAGGCGGCAGAAGGTGAGTATATAATGATTTTTTATTATTTTTAACATTAGATATTTTTACTATTGACGCTGCATAGGCAGCATCAATAGTAAAAACTTGGTCACACAGGGTTAATAGCGGCGGTAACGGAGTGAGTTACCCGCGGCATAACGCGGTCCGTTACTGCCGGCATTAACCCTGTGTGAGCAGTGACTGGAGGGGAGTATGGAGCAGGCGCCGGGCACTGACTGCAGGGGAGTAGGGAGGGACTAATCGGACTGTGGCCGTCGCTGATTGGTCGCGGCAGCCATGACAGGCAGCTGGCGAGACCAATCAGCGACTTGGATTCCATGACAGACAGAGGCCGCGACCAATGAATATCTGTGACAGAAAGAAAGACAGAAGGACAGATCAGTCATAGCCAAAAGTGTTGGCACCCTTAAAATTGCTCCGGAAAATGAAGTATTTCTCCCAGAAAATTATTGCAATTTTACATGTTTTTTATACACAATTATTTATTTTGCGTGTATTATGATCGTGCAATATCATACAGGGGAGGACGTACATACCTCCAGTGAAAACTCTATAACACCCAGTTGGACTTTAAAAAGGAGACTCATTAGGTGCCAAATAATTTTATTGCTATTATCTACCAAATGGAGAGTCAAAAATAATAATATAATAATAATAATAATCTTTATTTGTATATAGCGCTAACATACTCCACAGCGCTTTACAGTTTTGCACACATTATCATCGCTGTCCCCATTGGGTATTGGGGCTCATAATCTAAACTCCCTATCAGTATGTCTTTGGAATGTGGGAGGAAACCTGAGTACCAGGAGGAAACCCACGCAAACACGGAGAGAACATACAAACTCAAAAAAAAGTTCTATTGCGCTCTGTAGCTACTATTTGATCGTGTTTCCAATTCAACATGAAAAATTTGGTTCTCTTTAACATTATACATTTATTTCCAGAAATATTTGGACAGTGGCGAATTTTCGTGAGTTGTAATCTGAATTCCACAATTTTTTTTAATAATAATAATTTTTATTTATATCGGCAACATATTCCGCAGCGCTTTACAACTTATAGAGGGGACTTGTACAGACAACAGACATTACAGCATAACAGAAATCACAGTTCAAAACAGATACCAGGAGGAATGAGGGCCCTGCTCGCAAGCTTACAATCTATGAGGAAAAGGGGGGATACGAGAGGTGGATGGTAACAATTGCTTTAGTTATTTGGACCAGCCATAGTGTAAGGCTCGGGTGTTCATGTAAAGCTGCATGAACCAGTTAGCTGCCTAAGTATGTAGCAGTACAGACACAGAGGCTATTAACTGCACAAAGTGTATGAGAACATGATGCATAATGTAAAATGAAATAACTGAGATGCAATTGAAGTGTAGACTTTTGTGTTTAACTAAACTAGTTGAACAAAAATATCTTGTGAAATATTTATGAATTGTGACCATTTTTCTATGAAGCCTCCTTATTTCAGGGGCTCAAAAGTAATTGGACAAATTAACTTTACCATAAATAAAATATTAATTTGTAATACTTTGTGCAAAATACCTTGCAGGCAATAACTGCCTGAGGTCTGGAAGCCGTGGATGTCACCAAACGCTGGGTTTCCTCCTTTGTGATGCATTGCCAGGACATTTCTGCAGCTATAATAATATAATAATAATTTTTTATTTATATAGCGCCAACTTATTCCGCAGCGCTTTACAACTTATAGAGGGGACTTGTACAGACAATAGACATTACAGCATAACAGAAATCACAGTTCAAAACAGATACCAGGAGGAATGAGGGCCCTGCTCGCAAGCTTACAAACTATGAGGAAAAGGTGAGACACGAGAGGTGGATGGTAACAGTTGCTGACTTCAGTTGTTGCTTATTTGTGGGTCTTTTATAGTACTGGAATAATGATGAGATGACAGGACTGAAGGCCAGCAGCAACAGTATGCCAGCCACACGTAGCGCAAGCCGTCATGCTAATGCACACCCTTGAGGCCTGGGGTACTCTTCACCCACTTAAGAGAGGAGGATTTTTGCAAAGCCCTTCTCAGGTGCCAATAGTGGGGTGGTACTCTGGCCACAGTTGGGTCAAACACACCAATAAACTATACCAGTAAAGCAGAACTGAAACTAACAAACAAACTTGGAAGGTCAGGGAGCATAAAAACAGACGTAGGAACCAGAAGTCACCATACACCAGAGCTTGAGACAAACCAAATAAACACTCACCAAAGAACTACCAACTGTACCATGGAAGTGCAACTGAATAATCACCGGTAAACAATGGGATATGGTGGGTTTAAATATACCTCTCAATAATCACCTCTGAGGTAAGGCCAAATCTCCACCTCCTACCCAGAGAGGCAGAGACGGCAGAGAGAAAGGAACCTCCCTCCACATATGTAAAGCAGGAGACCTAGCGTCCCATGTCTCCTGTTAACAGCTGACGCTAGGGAATCCGGTATCCTGGAACCCCTGAATAGCTTTTGCGCTAGGAGCGACGGTGTCCCACCTCCCTACCACACTATGCCCTGAAGTAGGTCCCCTGGAACGCAGTGCATGGACAAGTCAGCAGCCCACCCCTCGGAACCAGAGAGCGGCGAGAGGCAACTCACCAGAGAGCCGGGGTATGCCTGTAAGCATGAGGGGTACACTTGTGCGCAGAGAGACGAGAGCCCAGCCCCCTGTCAACTGGAGATCCGCTCCGGCGCTCACCAATATCCAAGGTGCAAGATCCCTCCTGGTAAGACCGCAACCTGGCTGCCTAAAAGTACCCCCTTCTTGAGGAGAGACCTCTAGACTTTCACTACCTGGTTTGTCAGAAGTCCTAGAATGAAACTCCGCAATTAGTTTATCTGCATGGATGCGCCCCTTAGGTACCCACGACTGATCCTCTGGCCCATAATCCTTCCAGTGAATTAAATATAGGATGAAATTGTGGACTTTACTGGAATCAATGATTTGTTCAACTTCATATTCATCTTGATTATCGACCAAGACAGGACCAGGAGGGGATTGAGAAACCAAAGATCTCCGTGCTTTCTTAAGGACAGATTGATGAAAAATGTTTGTTGGGAATCCTAAAACGGTCAGGAAGCTAAACCCTGAAAGCAACTGGATTAACCTACTCTAGAATAGGAAAAGGTTCAATGAAACTTGGGGCGAGCTTAAAGCAAGGAACCTTAAGTTTTAAGTTTATTGTGGACACCCACACCAAATCCCCAACTGCCAGATTTTCCCTCTGAGTTGCAACCTTCTGACTGAATGTTGCTTTGTGGAGCTGCCGGCGAATTTCCTCCAATACCCCATTCAGTCTATTGGTGATATCATAAATCCCCCCGGAATCTCTTCCCAACCTTTAAGGAAGGCAGGAGACCTGAGATGGAACCCAAAATTGCAAAAGAAGTCGAACGTTCCCAAAGACTCATGATGTCTGTTAAGGGCAAACTCTGCCTATGGTAAGTAAGCCCCCCATTCGAGTTTGTTATGAGAACAGAAGCACCTGAGAGAAATTTCCAGCGACTAATTGGCCCTCTCAGAGAGACCATTAGACTGAGGGTGGTATGCAAAGGAAAAATACAGTTCCATCCAAATCTGCCCACAAAAGGCTTTCCAAAATCTGGAAATAAACTGTGCACCCCGATGGGACATAATATTAACAAGGGCACCATGCAACCTAACCACATTAATAAATGTATTTACCATATCATAAAATGACGGCAACTGAGGAAAAGATGACACTGGTGGGAGAAACGGTCAACAACCCAGATAAGTCATACCTGCAGTGGTGGGGAGATGCATTATGAAATCCATTGAGATGTGCAACCAGGGTCGGTCTGGGATGGAAAGAGAGAGGAGCTTACCAGCTTGAGCCGACCGCTGTACGTTACTTCTGGCGCACACCTCACAGGACTGGACAAACACCTCAGCGTCCTTACATAAAGAATGCCACCAGTATTCTTGTCTAACCAAAAGCATGGCCCCGTTAACTCCTGGTTGATCAGCCAGTACAGAATCATGACACATCTGTGTAATACGGAGCCTAAGGTTACAGGCACAAACATCTTATCTATTGGTGTCTGTAGGGGCCATATGTTGTGATTTGAGTACTTTCCATTCAACATTAGTAGCAACCGCCATTCCTGGGGAAAGAATAGGGATGAACTAAGCTCCTCTTTGTGGACGAGTCACAGGCTCCGAGAAAGTGCAACTGCACAAGTATTTCTAGATCCAGGAATATAAGAAATGGAAAAATGAAATGGTAAAAAAAAATCAAGACCCACCTTGCCTCTTGGCATTTTCCAGGTAAATTTTTTTTAATGGTATGTTAAGACTATGAATGGATGTCTTCCACCCTCCTGAAAGTGCCTCCATTTCTTGAGAGCCCATTTAATGGCCAACAACTCCTGGTCACCTACATCGTGACTTAATTCTGTGGAGCAGAACCTCCTGGAGAAAAGGGCACAAGGTTGAAGGTAGTTAAAAGAAGACGACCCCCTGGGACAATACCGCCCCAACTCCTACTTCTGATGTATCTACTTCCACAACAAACGGTCTATCCAAATTGGGCTGAACCAGGCCCGAGACTGAAGAAAATGCCTTCTTGAGACAGGAAAATGTTCTGTTAGCCTCAACCCCCCCCCACCTAGACACATCTGCTCCTTTGCAGGTGAGATCAGGAAAGGGTTTGACAATCTTACAAAAACACTTAATGAACCTTCTATAGTAGTTGGCAAAACCCAAGAACCTTTGAAGAACCTTAAGGCTCCTGGGTTGGACCTAGTCCCATATTGCTAGCACCTTGGCGTGAACCATGCAGAAATCAGCAGGCAATAAGATAACCTCCCCGAAATCCAACCTTCTCCACCTCAAATTAACATTTGGGTAAATTAACATACAAGAAATTTTCCTTCAGCCTACTGAGGACAATATGAACATGATCTCTGTGGGAATGCACATCTTTAGATAAAATTAAAATATCAGTATACACAATAACGAATAACCCCAAAATATCCCTGAAAACGTTATTAACTAAAGCCTGAAATACAACAGGCATTACAAAGACCAAATGGCATGACTAGATACCAGGGCCGGACTGGCAATTCTGGCAAATGCCAGAAGGGCCTGTCTGGTCGTGGGCTGCCTTGTCTGCTACTTGTTAACAGAATCGGTGTTCTCAAGATCCCCATACTGTTAAGAGTTTTGATTGAGCACAAAGTGGCTGACTCCGTCACTTATCCAGCAGGCCACGGGTATCATTAGAAATATTGGTCTTGTAGAAAATCTTCCTTTCCTCCATCCAGGGTAATATTAGTAATATATCCCATCTGGTTCATGGGGACAGGGACAACATGGGCCTGTGTAATTTCAAATGCCAGGACTGAATTTCAGCCCCAGTCCATACCTGGGGTCCTCCATGGTGTTAGCCCTAATCACATCTGATTATTGGGGTCCTCCATCCTGTAAGCCCTAATCACATCTGATTATTGGGGTCCTCCATCCTGTAAGCCCTAATCACATCTAATTATTGGGTCCTCCATTGTGTAAGCCATCATCACATCTGATTATAGGGTCCTCCATGGTGTAAGCCCTAATCACATCTGATTATTGGGTCCTCCGTGGTGTAAGCCCTAATCACATCTGATTATTGGGTTCTCCATCGTGTAAGCCCTAATCACATCTGATTATAGGGGTCCTCCATGGTGTATGCCCTAATCACATCTGATTATAGGGGTCCTCCATCGTGTAAGCCCTAATCACATCTGATTATAAGGGTCCTTTAGGGCCGGACTGGCCATCTGGCAATTCTGGAAAATGCCAGAAGGGCCTGTCTGGTCGTGGGCTGCCTTGTCTGCTACGTTGTTAATAGAATCGGTGTTCTCAAGATCCCCATACTGTTAAGAGTTGTGATGGAGCACAAAGTGGCTGACTCCGTCACTTATCCAGCAGGCCACGGGTATCATTAGAAATATTGGTCTTGTAGAAAATCTTCCTTTCCTCCATCCAGGGTAATATTAGTAATATATCCCATCTCGTTCATGGGGACAGGGACAACATGGGCCTGTGTGATTTCAAATGCCAGGACTGAATTTCAGCCCCAGTCCATACCTGCTAGATACTCATAGTGCCCTTCGTCTGTATTGAAGGCTTTCTTCCACTCGTCCCCAGCCTTGATGCGGACAAGGTTGTAAGCATCCTTTAAGATCTAATGTAGATCTTGGCTCCAGTAAGTTGATTAAACAAGTCAGGGCTGAGAGGAAGGGGTTACTGGTCTCTCACAATGATCTATTCAAGTCTCAATAGTCAATTCCTTAAACCCCCATCATTTTTAGCTACAAAAGAAGACAACTGCTCCCACAGGAGATTTTGAGGGACAGATGTAGATTTTTTTCCCAAACATAATTCCTCATAGTAACCCTCTCAGATTCTGAAAGATTAAAGATTTTACCCTTGGGCGGGAGGGCACGCAATGAATTGTAAATCACATTCATAAGGCCAATGTGGTGGTAATACCAAGCTTCCCCTTTCAGAGAATACCTCAGGAAACTCTTTACTGTACCGAGGGACCTGAGTAGTGGAACGCCCGGCTCGATTTATTTCCCGGAAGCATTTTCCCAGACGCTCCTCACTTCAACTTACGATGTCCTCACAAACCCAATCAATATGGGGATTATGTTATCTATGCCAGGGAAGACTCAAAACCACCGGGGCTCGGAGGGCGCGAAGAATCCGGAAAGTAATTTCTTCCTTGTGGAGACACCCTACCTGAATGAATACTAGACTATCAGTAATAGTCTCATCGTACTGGGTGAGGAAGGAATTCTCCATAGAGGAAAGCTTAATGGCTGGTTTCAGAGGCCTAAGGGGTATTCCCAGGGCCCTGGCTGTAGAAATGTGCAAAAAATTCACCCCTACCACACAATCAGCAAAGGCATGAACCTGCACCACACTTCCCTGAAAAGCCAAAACAATAGGAAAAAACTTTTTTAAATAGTGGTACCTGGGCACCTAGATGGGGAGCCCCCACTCCAACTAGACGCGGTTGTTTCCCAAATGCTCCAGGCAAGGGAGACCCCACGCCAGGGGTTTACCGGATCCGCAGAGAAGGCACAGTCTCTGTTCCCAACAGTGTTGTCTTTGGTCATCCAAATGGGCAACTCTCCCTAATTGCATAGGTCCCTCCCCTGAAGAAATGGGCAACTTCGGAGCAGGCAACACTTTTCTAGGGGTGGTCTTATCCAGTAGTAAGAGTAATGGTGCCCTCCAGACTTTGAGGCGGCAAGTGGTGAACCAGCATGTTCTTAAGGGGGTTCGCCAACCATCCAAGAACATACTTCGCAAAACAGCATCGTTGCACCCCACTTCAACAGACCTCCGCCTAAACTGAGAACCATAATTCTCTGCAGGAAGGTTGCCCTGATGAAGTGCTCTGCAATGGTGGCACTATCTGGTGCATCATAAATAAGCCCCAGAGTCCTAAAAAATTCCTCAACAGAGTTACAGGCAGGGGAATCATCAGTTAAGGTGATGGCCCATGTCTAGGGATCCCCTCCAGGTAAGACTAGACCCAATCAAGTCTTCTCATCCCCTAACAAACAAACTTGGAAGATCAGGGAGATAAAAACAGGGACGTAGGAGCCAGAGGGTACCATACTACAGAGCCGGAGACAACCCAAAGAAAAGCTTGCCAAAGAACTATCAATCGTAACACTGAAGTGCAACTGAATAATCAGCATTGAACAAGAGTATATGGCGAGTTTAAATATCCCTCTCATGGATCACCTGGCACCGCTGAGGTAACGTCCAATCTCCACCCTGTGCTCAGAGTGACAGAGGAAGGAGCGGAGAGAACGGAACCTCCTATCGCATACCTGAACCAGAAGACATAGCGTGCCATGTCTCCTGGCAGCAGCCGACATTGGTGTACCTGGCATCCTGGGACTTCTGGATAGCATCAGAGCGATAGCATCCCACCTCCCAACCTTACCACGCCATGAGGCAGGTCCCATAGAATGGAGTACATGGGCAGGGTGGGACCCCACCCCTCACAATCAGAGAGCAGCGAGAGGCAACTCTCCGGGGTACGCCCGGAAGCATGAGGGGTACACTTGCAAACAGACACACAAGAGAGCCTAGTCCCCCTCCTCCCCCAAGATCTGCCCTACCTCCCACCTTTATCCAAAGTGCCAGAACCTTCCCAGTAAGACAGCCATTGCCTTCCCGGCTCGGCTGCTTGACACTAAAGTTTTTGTCTTAAGCGTGTGAAATGCATGCTTGATGGGGTTGAGATTTGGTGATTGACTCAGCCATTGCAGAATATTCCACTTCTTTTGTTTTAAAAGAACTCGAACTTGGGTTGCTTTCTCAGTATGTTTTGGGTCATTGCCCATCTGTACTGTGCCGTCCAATCAGCCTTGCTGCATGTGGTTAAATCTGAGCAGAAAGTATCGCACTGTACACTCAAGAATTCATCCGGCTGCTTCTGTCTTCAGTCACATCATCAATAAACACTAGTGACCCAGTGCCATTGGACGGCCAGGCCTTTTTGAGTTGCCAAGCTCTCCAGTGTGCTTTTTTTTTCTCTTGCAGAATATACCAAACTGTTCTAACATTTCTGCTATCTCTGATGTATGTATCCTTTTTTTTTTTTTTTTTTTCTTTCTTTGCCTAATGGTGATGGTCTGTTGTTTTTCATTGAGTGCTCCTTTGACTTTATGTTGTGGGCTCACAGTAACAGCTTCCAAATACAAATGCCACATCTAGAATCAACTCCAGACCTTTTATCTGCCTAAATTATGATGGGTTAACGAGGGAATAGCTCATTCAGCCTATTAAAGAGTTTTTGAGATAATTGTAGAAATTTACTTTTGTCTCTTTAAAAAGAGGCAGCTACATATTAGAGCTGTAAGCAATGTCATGTCGTTGCTGTCTGCCAGCTGTGGCCTCTGATAAGCCACAGCTGGCAGACAGCACCGGACGCAGATGTGGGGCATACAGGACTGACTATTCTAAGTACTCTAGAACTTGCATACCCATATTAAAAGCTTAGGTACGTCCAAGGGGGTGACAGATTCCTTTTAAGATGGGGTTGTTCAGTGGTATACAACCATTTTAAAGGGTGGAACAACCACCTGAAAATTAGGGTGGAACTAACTTTCCATTTGTTTCCAGTGGGTTTAGAGGATTGTAATAAAGAATGAAGCATCTACCTTGACCAATGCTGGACTGTTTTATATTATTTTTGTACTATGTGCTCGGGAACCAAGTATCTAATGTGTCTAGAAATTTGGGCTGTTATGAGGTGGGGGTCTAAATATTTTTTTTGACAAAGCACTTCGAAAGTTTAATTAGGATGAGGTTTAATCCCTATCTGCTTATGTACAGAGATGAGTGAATTGTGGAAAATGCACTTTGTTGGCAAGTTGCAATTTTTGCTGAATCCATATTTTTGCATATCTGGAAGTCCGTTAATAGAAAATTTGCTTCATCTTAATTGACTCGCTGATCTCTCCTTCTTAAACATTGCCCACTTTTAACGTATGCATAAATGTAGGTCAGTCGTATATTTTGCTTCAAGTATAAGTACTAAGAAAGTGAGGAACGAGTGGTAGGGAGAGTAATATAATAGTGGTGAAATTTGAAATGAAACCTCTTTGGCAAATTTATAGAAGATATTAAATCATATTCTAGTTAGCTGCGTGTTAATATAGAAATTAACTTTTGCATTTCTCAATCCATTTACTGAAGATACAGTAGCAATTTGTCATAAAATTCAGGATGAATGGTTCTACTAGCGGTTTTATAAGGTATAATAGAAATATTGCTGCTGTAATTTCTTTCTCTTTTGCATAAAATTATGCTGGTATATGTAGAATACTCTGTATAGGGGGAAAAAAGCAGACAAATATATAATGTAAAATTAATGTATGCCAATTATGGCAAATATGTAGTGCAGGGACTGTGTACACTGTGGAATCGGCTCTGAAATGTGCGCACTTTTTAATTTGTATTCTACTAAAAAACTTGAACTGATATTTTTTTTTTTTTATTGTTCACTAGCTGAAGAGCCTGGTGTTCCCCGGGCATAGTAACTAACTGTGGTTAGTTATAGCAAATTCTAATAAAGAAAAAGAAATTGTCGCTGTTGAATATAGCAACGCTTTCGCGCTGGTACACGGAACACAACCGGCGCCATTTTGTTGAAGCAAAAGGGTTTTTTAACACAATATTAACCCCTTGACGACTGCCGATATGACTTTTACGGCAGTTAAGGGGCCTTATTCCTCCTGCACCTCACGCTCCTCCTTTATACACAATGTCAGGACTCTGAACATTTTTTACCTTTTGTGCATTACTGCCCTTTTCCAAGATGGCGTCTTTGGTCTCATGTGCACTGTGTCTTCCTGCTATAAAACTCCACCCCAGCCTTCAGTCTGTGCTAGAGTATTCTGCCTTGCATCCAGCTCCTGACCTCTGGTGACTCCCTGGCTATATACCTGCTCCTGTGAACCTGTGTGGTGATCCTGCTACTCTGCTCTGAGTTCCTGCTGCATACACAAGTTTCCAGGAATCCTCCTTCATCTGCTGTTCGTGTTTACTTCCATCTGCATTTTCTGGACATGTAAGCTGTTGCTGCTTTGCAATAACCTGAGACTATTAACCAGGCTTCCCTGGTTGAGCTAAGATATGATTTGAACTGCCTAATAAGCATATCTATCTGTGCCTGGACTAAGACAAGGATTTATTCGTGTCAAGTATCCTCAAGAATAACTGTGCTTCATAGACTTTCTGCTTGATTGCATTTTCCTCTGAAGTTTCCTATAGACTGCTAAGCTACGTTTATTATTTGCACCAAGTGTTGTGGACTTGAGTTTCTCTCTGCACCTGTTTGAATCACCGTGTGATAATATAGACTTTACCACTTATAAAACTGTCCTGTAGTTGTCTTGTTCCACGCAAAGAGTCTCCTGAGTTATCCCCTATAATTATTATACACAGCCTCCTCCTGCACCTCACGCTCCTCCTCTATACACAGCCTCCTCCTGCACCTCACGCTCCTCCTCTATACACAGCCTCCTCCTGCACCTCACGCTCCTCCTTTATACACAGCCTCCTCCTGCACCTCACGCTCCTCCTTTATACACAGCCTCCTACTGCACCTCACGCTCCTCCTTTATACACAGCCTCCTCCTGCACCTCACGCTCCTCCTTTATACACAGCCTCCTCCTGCACCTCACGCGCCTCCTTTATACACAGCCTCCTCCTGCACCTCACGCTCCTCCTTTATACACAGCCTCCTCCTGCACCTCACGCTCCTCCTTTATACACAGCCTCCTCCTGCACCTCACGCTCCTCCTTTATACACAGCCTCCTCCTGCACCTCACGCTCCTCCTTTATACACAGCCTCCTCCTGCACCTCACGCTCCTCCTCTATACACAGCCTCCTCCTGCACCTCATGCTCCTCCTCTATACACAGCCTCCTCCTGCACCTCATGCTCCTCCTCTATACACAGCCTCCTCCTGCACCTCATGCTCCTCCTTTATACACAGCATTTTTCTACAGCACAGCTTTTCTCCTTTATATTCGCCTCCTCTGGCAGCACCTCACTCTCCTCTTCCGTATACAATTGGAAACACTTTATCCTGAGACAAATTACACTAATTACAATAAAGCATATCGCA
This sequence comes from Ranitomeya variabilis, assembly GCF_051348905.1. Taxonomy (NCBI): domain Eukaryota; kingdom Metazoa; phylum Chordata; class Amphibia; order Anura; family Dendrobatidae; genus Ranitomeya; species Ranitomeya variabilis. The sequence continues at coordinate 126,256,811 of NC_135236.1, read as the reverse complement.
TACGCAGCCTACTTCTTCTGCAGCACCACACTTTTCTCCTTTAGACCTCACACGTTATTTGGTCAGTATTTTTACCTCGGTATTTGTAAGCTAAAACTTGGAGTAAAACAGAGGAAAAGCATATTAGAAACACGTCACCACTTCTGTATTTTTCTCCCACTTGTGGTTTTGGGTTATAAATACTGAGGTAAAATACTGACCAAATACTGAGCGTGTGAATGTGGCCTTATACACAGCCTCCACCTGCAGCGCCTCGCTCTTCTCTATATAGAGCCTCATACTGCAGCAGCACCTCACTTCTCTCATTTTCTCATTTCCCCCCTCAGATCTCTATCCATGAGGCTCCTCCCTTTCCCTTGATGTCATGCCTCACAGGAGCACCTCCATTCTAGACACCACGGAGCTAGATGTGGCCTGCTATGCTGAGTGGGCATGACTTGATACACACACACACACACACACACACACACACACACACACACACACACACACACACACACCTATATATTTGCTTCCGAAATGCAAAATTAAGCAACGTTTTAATGGTTTTCATTTAAAATATAAAAATTACTATTTTTACTTCTGTAGAATCTGTGCAACTCTTGTATGTAGCTGGCAGTCAAGCTACTTCCAACAGATCAGACAGTACACTGCATCTGTTTGTGTTGGCTCTTTCTACTCTCCTCCTTTCAGTGATTGAGATACCATCCAAGAGTTGGGGAAGGCTCTACAAGGCAGATCAGTGTGTGGAAAGGAAAGAAAGCATCTGTCCTCAGGGAGAGCAAATCACATAGCTTAACCAATTATATTTATAGATGAAAAGATATATGTAATAGTCTGTTTTGGGAAGGAGTGAATCACCCAGGCTGTATATCACTATATAGAGGGAGTAAAGAACCTACTGCATCCTCTGCCAGACGAACAGATCTCACATTCAGCATGTATTACTGGGAGAGACACTCCAAAATGAGAAAATCTGGAACTGGACGGTTGAAAACTGCATATCGGGGGGGGGGGGGGGGTGTCTAAAAATGAATGCAGAAATGAGAACCGCTATGTTATGTGATGTGCACAATGACAGCGCACTCTCTATTTCTGGCTCAAATCAGCAGTAACAAGCTGGCAATAAAGCTCATTGTTAGAATACCCAGTGATGTCACTTGTGGGGGTAACGCTTTCTCTGCATGCCAAGAATTCTGACAACGCACACTGTTGCTGGCTGGTTACTGCTGATCTAAGCCGGCAATAGAGAGGGCTCTGTCGTTGTGCACAGGGAATAGCCCAGCCCCTGAAATGACCCATTGTTGATGCTTTGTTTCGGGAAGGGGGCAGGGGCTGTGACAGTAACAGTAGCCTCTGCCTCCCGATGATACTTTGAATGTCCTGGCATGCACTTGGATTCTCAAACAAAGTGTCATCAAAAAGGAAGTGGGGAAAAAAAAAATATGTAAAAGCAGACAATGTAGTTAGAGAATAGTAGGGAATTTTACTTCAAGTATATTAGAAAATAGTTTAGATTGGAAAACTAAATAGATAGGGATTTAATAGGAAAATTACTTTGGACCACTCCTTTTAACTACTTAACGTGCAGGTTAAGTCTTTGAAAGACACTGCGGGTCTGGTTGCTATGTGTTTCAGATGCACTGTTTTCTTACATGACTCTGAAATACACATTGTGTTTGCAGAACTCCTATTCTTAATACTATTCTTGTTTTTTTCCTTGCAGTACTGTACCATGGTCCTTGAGCAGCAGACCAGCAGCCCTATGATAGAACCTCTGCAAATCTATCCACGTGGTAGGTGGTCTCTTTCCCCCCCTGAATGTACCTGCCCTTCCCTAGACCCACTGTTTGCATCATATGCATGCACATCCATCAGCATTTTCATTATTCTTTTGGTGACATATTTAATATTGATTTGACAATCAGAGGTAAATATTGTTGGATAGGTTCACACTTAAATTTAAAGGGCATTAACCCCCCCCCCCCATCTGCTTTTGATACAGATGTAGCCCTTGACACCTAAAGCTTTACATACCATGATGGAGCAATCCTTACCTTGACATTTAAAGGGGTTGTCCTCTAGGACAGCCCCTTCTTGATATAAATGTTTGGCCCCTATAAAATAGTCTATACTCCCGTGCTGGTGCCGTTCCCGTGGCGTGGTGCTGTGGTTGGTTGTGACACGTGACGCCGGTGCCCAATCACCTCTGGTGTTACTGTCCCCACCTTTGTACAGATTGAGCATGAAGAGGACGTCCGGGCCGCAGCTGATCCGTGGCGTCTTTTTCTTATTCAATTTGTACCAAGGTGAAGACCGTGATGTAAGCGCTCATTGGGCGCCGAGAACACGTGTCACAACAACAGCACAGAATCCCCGCGGAGAGCGAGTGCCGACACCGTGGGAAAGGTGCCAGCACGGGAGGGGAGTATAAGCTTGTTTTATTTTATCAGGTCCAAGTGTGGGATATGAGAAGGAGTTGTCCAAGTAGTGGACACAGCACAAGCCTTTCAAAAGGTCATGATAAAGCCTAATTCTGATGTCAAGTTCGACTCAGGCGACGTGCCATACTCAGTCAATTGATTTTATTTATTTTTCTTACTTTATTATGGTTTAGAATGTAAAAATGGCTCCATTTATGTTCACTCTGCAAATATTTTCAGTTTTATTCACATCATAGATTCTCAAATAGTTTTTTTCTATTTTGATTGAACCAGCCGTATTTCATATAAAGATTTAGGCTGATTTCAGACATCCTTGTCTTCAAGGCTGTGGCTTCGGAGTCTGCGATGAACCAGTACCTTGCCACCCCTCATGACATTACTATTCGTCAGACGGATCACGTAATGCGGTCTCCCTACTTTCTCCAATATGACATTCCGCACGCCCTGGAGACACGTAAAGTCAACTTGGTAGTTCTACACAGACGCCCCCTGTCCATATGGGCCCAGAGAGGCCAGGGGAGTGAGAGGATGTGACCCACACAGTCACTTTAGTGGCAACACACTCTCTCACAACCCTGACAGGCTGAGGCCCCTTTCACTAGCACCAGTGAAACAGAACTCTGCCAGCCTGGTAGGACTGCCCCCAGTTCCTTGTTAAATATAAGCCCAGTCCATTAATGGGATTATATTGGGCCAGAAAACAGCATTGGTAGCATGGAAAGTTACAGCGAGAAACGGACATGTGGATTCGTGGATCGAGATAAAAGCAACCCAAGGTTAAATTATATATTTAATCGCCTGAAGGGCACAGTACACAATATACTATATACACGATGGTTATACATATACAATGGTCAGATTTGCAAATACAATAGTGATTGGACAAAACGTATAAGAAGAGGAATCATGTCAATTACCAGGTTGATGTTCGACAATGCGTGTGCTGGGCCACAAGGAGCATGGGCTGCCAGCTGGCTCCTGTCCTTCACAGCATGTTACACGACGGGACCCCCCTTTTAAAGTAGAGCGCATGCATAACCGAGAGAGAACACACGGCCTTACACTAGCCTTTATTCCCTTTGGGTCACTTCACTCCTGCCCTTAGGGCTGAACCTAAATCTCTACCCCTTGCCTCTAGCAGCTAAAAATTCCAAAGCCTAAGATGAGTCATAACTCTTTTAATGGACGATTATGGGGCGGCGGTTTTGGCGACATTGGATCTGGCCGGTCCCTGCTACGCATTGAGACTAAACACATCTTTGCTATCTGGTTCCTACTGGCCATTCTATGTATCTCCCCTCCCTGGGGTGCTATAAAGACCCTGAATGGCGTTCACCATGTTCTGGAGACCTAGAAATATACACAATGTACTGCTAAGATGTATAATATCTCCATAACTCCTTATGGTATTATGTTTTTCTAGAATGTTCTTTGGCTGCTTCAGCATGACTCTACATTGCAAGCAAGCCTTTGTCCCGCTCTGAGCTGGCTCAAGGTGTGAGATCTGTCATTCATAGCCTTTGAAGGCTCCCCCCACCCACCGCTAAGATAGGTTACAAATGATAAGATATCCTATAAAGTTTGTATACAGACCTGAACCATCCATGGCTCTTCTGACCTGAACTAACAGCCTCATAGGCATATATGCAGCCTGAGGGTTGGTTCAGGCATTGCAGACTATGTATGGACTGTAAGACACAGATGTCTGAATTCATTCCTAACCTCATTACACTTTGGAGGTTAGTGCAAAAATATCCGATTAGCCCAAAGCATTTTTAATTCACCCATACCCCATCTGTAGGACCCCAGGCTTTTATTGACTCCACTGCAGTTTCTGGGTTTCTTCATTTAGCTGCTGAAACTAAAGTTAGGTTGGATTCATAAGAAACACTTTATCCTTCTCTTTTTGGACCTATAGATAAAATGAACAAATAAAAACACAAGTATCAGAATTTACCCATGTAATATTTTGTACTTAGAATTTGTTGTAACAGTGTAAGTAAATGATACTATGCATTACCATGTGTCAGACCTACACATTTAGCACATCCTACCCCCTCTGGTTCGTGTCTATGGCGGAGGAGATGTTCTTTATTCACCTTTTGTGCTAGAAATTCAAATTCAAGATGAGGTTTAACCTCTTGACGCCCTCTTTATTATTGGAAGTTACTGGCTGATCACACATGATGGATAGTAACTAACCGATTCTCTGTATATATGAAGCCTTAAGGGCCATTCAGTCGTCCAAAGCCATCACAAAGTGTGACAGATCATCAATGAAACGGATGCACTCAGCCTTGAAACAACATCTAGATCATTTTTTCCAGATCATTTCTTGTAGGAGACTTGGAGTAGGAAACTATGCATTCTCCAGGGGACGTTATACTCTCGGCTTTTAGGACTGAGGCAGGTAATATTATGAGGTTGCTTTTGCAAATATTGTTTATCTGGATAGCAAAAAAGGTCTGGAAATGTTGGTTAATTACCAGTATGGCTACCAGTTCAATGCCTAATATTCGAATGTTTCTGGCCAGTCTAGGAATGTAGGGTTTTAACCTTCATGGAAACTGTTAGGGTATATGCACATGGCGTCTTTCAGATGGTAGCAACAGGAAGACGCTTCAAGAAAATTCCAACAGTGTTTTTCCTGAAGCGTCATCTTTGGCATCTTCTCAGTCACCTTTAGCAGTGGCCTTGCCGCCAGGCTGCTTTTTTTTTTTAGCTTGTATATATATAAACTAGTGAGCCGCTTCCTAGCGAAAGTCACCTGTAGGGTGGTTAGGTCACTATTTTTAACCAATTTACGTTTGAAGATGATCAATAGACTGAACATAGGAACAGCCAGTCGTTTTTACATTGTAATGCCCATTTTTATTCGTTATAACGTTTTTCGAGTGTCTATTCAGGCGTGTTATGGAGCATACCCCAGCAGTTCTCAGAAAAGTCGCCAACAAAAACTTCTTTGCAACTTGTCTGCGACTCCCTGTGTATTTTAGAGCTGTGTATTTTAGAGCTTGCAACTTGCCCAGAAGTCAATGGCAAGTGAGTTACTTGCGACTGATAAATTGCAAGAGAAAATTCAACACATTTGGAAAGTTTGTGGCTGTGTTCCACAGTCGCAGGATGTCGCAACTCGCAACGCGACACTATAGGAAACCACTGGTTGCGATGATGCAATGCAATGCTTTAATTTTAGCCTTATAGTGAAATACATGGTTGTCGCTCACTTGTGTATTATTTTACAGAGAAATGTTGTTTTTTTTACTACCAGGTTAAAGGGAAGGAGTTATACATTTTCCTACTTAGTGTGGTCATCATTTGCAGCTTATACCAGACTTCTCCACCTTTACAATAACTTTCTATCTAAGCCAGTATTCGTGAATATAGGAACTGATCATGGCAGGAGTTTATGGTGAATTCTTATAATACAGGCTTATTCGACAAGTGGATTCAGAAGTTTTGTTTAGGAGAGGAAATTTGGCTATATTTATTCCTTACAGTTCCTTAGATAGTCTGCATATTCTGAAGCTGTGCTGCCTGTAAGCAGCTCCCATTGATACAAATGTGATTACAATTTAATTCAAATAGTTTTTATTGAAAATTTTCTCAAACATATCAACAAGATATAACACGAGACATAGCACAAAAGGGGAGGAGGTGGTGAGGGGCAAGGGAAAAGGGGTGGCACATGAGGACGTAGGGGAAGGGACAAGAACAAGGTAATGTGATTACAATTTCAATGTTTTTTGCGAATCTGTACAACATCCGTAATCCTGATGAATTGGACGGCTGTGTAGTGCAGCTGGTAGGGAGCCCTGTTCTTCAGCAGCCCTGTGTTAATCAACTATACCTGGAGTACCGGAACTCTACCGGAACTCTAAATTCTGTTCATGGTCCGTATTTAGATCACAATACCCAGTCTGACCCCCAGATTATCTGATCTATGCCTAGCTGGCTCCTATATACTGTATTCCTGCGAGGCAGTTAGCTCAGGTCAGGGGACCCGGCGGTCAGGCTGGATATTCCTATCTGAGCATGGACGTGTGAAAGCAGCCTTATTATAGACTGGTTATAGTTGTGCTATCCTCTACCATAGATTTTAACTTTGATGCAGATGCCCAGTAAAGATCACCTATTCCAGGACAGGCTATATGTAAAATGAAATAAACCTTACTGGACGCTGAAGGAAAATGATCAGCGTTATGGGGCCGATTCATCAAGACTGATGTTTCGTACTTTAGTCTTCCAGAAAAGTTTACTGGAGTAAGATGCGCCAAATTCATTGCAAGAATCGGAAAGTTACTCCAGCCATTACCTGGTATCTGTTATAAATTACTCCACTTTCTGGAATAAATTTTAATTAAGCTATGAGCCCTGCCAACATTTTAGAAAGGTTTTAAGATGGGTTACAATATACTGTGATTATATGCCCAAAATGTGGTCTTAATACTCGTGAGTGTGCTGTCTCTGCTGCCCATTACTGTACCACTCGTCTGGCGGAAGTCCATTTTTTCCTGGGGTAGGACGTGGACCTTCTCGAGCTTTTTGTTTATTCACAAAGTTTATTTGCATTTACACTAGCACCATCACGCATTCTGCCACCTAAACGTGTGGGGCAGTGCACCTGTTCCCGGCTGCAGGCCCGCCCGCGCTCACACATTACTTCACATCTTGCTGCGTTGCACAAAGGCTTATTGATGTGTGCAGTAATTATAGAGTGCGTGACGATTGTTAATAGCTGGGGCACTGCGCACTCTCAGCTGACACAGCAGGGGTTAAATATGCATTCCACCGAGACAGAGCAGGGCGCAAAAATGTAATTCTTTACTTCAAGACAATCAATCAAAATTGACAGTGACTTTAACAACAATTTGTGGCGTGCAGGGGACGTGGAAAGGGAGCAGCCTGCGCTGTGTGAGCCAAGACCTGTGAGCCTGTTCCTATTCATAATAATCATCTTTATTTGTCATGTGGTATTGACAGACAGCAAGTTGTGGAAATCCGGAGCTGCACTCCGCAGAACCCTGCGCCTCTCCCAGCTTCTGAATTAGACCCTCCAAGTCAAAGAATGTTTTCTCCTAATACGTAGGAAAGCATCAGCGAAGTCTACCCTGTCCACCTCCACCAGGATTCTCAAAACTCTGCTCCGCTATTGCTTAGATTTATCTAATTGCTATAAATCTGGGTGATATTTTGTATGACTGCCGGTTATGGGGTTGTGAAGAGAGTGGGTAATATCAAGCTTTTCCAGGCTCATGCAAAGCATTTTTGCCTAGTTATATTGTCTTTTTATGCAGGGATACTATATCAATTGATCAGTTTCTAAGGATGCTTTGCGCATGCCACATGTTTGACACCAGGGCAGCCTTCTGGATTTTCCCAGTCAGCCGTCGTTTTCTGGAGGCGACTTCACCACTGGCGTCTTTTACACTATACTGTAGAAGTGACAGAAGACCGAAGGAGTACACAGCACTGTCGTTTTGACATTGCTGTGCATTATTTTCAATTTATAGGGCACTTTTTTAGGCAGATTCCAGACGGAATCTACCTGAAAATCCTGTTGGGTGCACATACTCTAAGGGTTCTTACTCAGTCTTGCTAGAAACAGATGTACTTAATAAATATACTGTATATACAGTACAGACCAAAAGTTTGGACACACCTTCTCATTTAAAGATTTTTCTGTATTTTCATGACTATGAAAATTGTACATTCACACTGAAGGCATCAAAACTATGAACTAACACATGTGGAATTATATACTTAACAAAAAAGTGTGAAACAACTGAAAATATGTCTTATATTCTAGGTTCTTCAAAGTAGCCAACTTTTGCTTTGATGACTGCTTTGCACACTCTTGGCATTCTCTTGATGAGCTTCAAGAGGTAGTCACCAAAATGGTCTTCCAACAATCTTGAAGGAGTTCCCAGAGATGCTTAGCACTTGTTGGCCCTTTTGCCTTCACACTGCGGTCCAGCTCACCCCAAACCATCTCGATTGGGTTCAGGTCTGGTGACTGTGGAGGCCAGGTCATCTGGCATAGCACCCCATCACTCTCCTTCTTGGTCAAATAGCCCTTACACAGCCTGAAGGTGTGTTTGGGGTCATTGTCCTGTTGAAAAATAAATGATGGTCCAACTAAACGCAAACCGGATGGAATAGCATGCCGCTGCAAGATGCTGTGGTAGCCATGCTGGTTCAGTATGCCTTCAATTTTGAATAAATCCCCAACAGTGTCACCAGCAAAGCACCCCCACACCATCACACCTCCTCCTCCATGCTTCACGGTGGGAACCAGGCATGTAGAGTCCATCCGTTCACCTTTTCTAAGTCACACAAAGACACGGTGGTTGGAACCAAAGATCTCAAATTTGGACTCATCAGACCAAAGCACAGATTTCCACTGGTCTAATGTCCATTCCTGTGTTCTTTAGCCCAAACAAGTCTCTTCTGCTTGTTGCCTGTCCTTAGCAGTGGTTTCCTAGCAGCTATTTTACCATGAAGGCCTGCTACACAAAGTCTCCTCTTAACAGTTGTTGTAGAGATGAGTCTGCTGCTAGAACTCTGTGTGGCATTGACCTGGTCTCTAATCTGAGCTGTTAACCTGCAATTTCTGAGGCTGGTGACTCGGATAAAATTACCCTCAGAAGCAGAGGTGACTCTTGGTCTTCCTTTCCTGGGGCGGTCCTCATGTGAGCCAGTTTATTTGTAGTGCTTGATGGTTTTTGCAACTGCACTTGTGGACACTTTCAAAGTTTTCCAATTTTTCGGACTGACTGACCTTCATTTCTTAAAGTAATGATGGCCACTCGTTTTCTTTACTTAGCTGCTTTTTTCTTGCCATAATACAAATTCTAACAGTCTATTCAGAAGGACTATCAGCTGTATATCCACCAGACTTCTGCTCAACAAAACTGATGGTCCCAACCCCATTTTTAAGGCAAGAAATCCCACTTATTAAACCTGACAGGGCACACCTGTGAGGTGAAAACCATTTCCGGTGACTACCCCTTGAAGCTCATCAAGAGAATGCCAAGAGTGTGCAAATCAGTCATCAAAGCAAAAGGTGGCTACTTTGAAGAACCTAGAATATGACACATTTTCAGTTGTTTCACACTTTTTTGTTAAGTATATAATTCCACATGTGTTAATTCACAGTTTTGATGCCTTCAGCGTGAATTTACAATTTTCATTGTCCTGAAAATACAGAAAAATCTTTAAATGAGAGGGTGTGTTCAAACTTTTGGTCTGTACTGTATATATACAGTGGGGCAAAAAAGTATTTAGTCAGTCAGCAATAGTGCAAGTTCCACCACTTAAAAAGATGAGAGGCGTCTGTAATTTACATCATAGGTAGACCTCAACTATGGGAGACAAACTGAGAAAAAAAAATCCAGAAAATCACATTGTCTGTTTTTTTAACATTTTATTTGCATATTATGGTGGAAAATAAGTATTTGGTCAGAAACAAAATTTCATCTCAATACTTTGTAATATATCCTTTGTTGGCAATGACAGAGGTCAAACGTTTTCTGTAAGTCTTCACAAGGTTGCCACACACTGTTGTTGGTATGTTGGCCCATTCCTCCATGCAGATCTCCTCTAGAGCAGTGATGTTTTTGGCTTTTCGCTTGGCAACACGGACTTTCAACTCCCTCCAAAGGTTTTCTATAGGGTTGAGATCTGGAGACTGGCTAGGCCACTCCAGGACCTTGAAATGCTTCTTACGAAGCCACTCCTTCGTTGCCCTGGCGGTGTGCTTTGGATCATTGTCATGTTGAAAGACCCAACCACGTTTCATCTTCAATGCCCTTGCTGATGGAAGGAGGTTTGCACTCAAAATCTCACGATACATGGCCCCATTCATTCTTTCATGTACCCGGATCAGTCGTCCTGGCCCCTTTGCAGAGAAACAGCCCCAAAGCATGATGTTTCCACCACCATGCTTTACAGTAGGTATGGTGTTTGATGGATGCAACTCAGTATTCTTTTTCCTCCAAACACGACAAGTTGTGTTTCTACCAAACAGTTCCAGTTTGGTTTCATCAGACCATAGGACATTCTCCCAAAACTCCTCTGGATCATCCAAATGCTCTCTAGCAAACTTCAGACGGGCCCGGACATGTACTGGCTTAAGCAGTGGGACACGTCTGGCACTGCAGGATCTGAGTCCATGGTGGCGTAGTGTGTTACTTATGGTAGGCCTTGTTACATTGGTCCCAGCTCTCTGCAGTTCATTCACTAGGTCCCCCCGCGTGGTTCTGGGATTTTTGCTCACCGTTCTTGTGATCATTCTGACCCCACGGGGTGGGATTTTGCGTGGAGCCCCAGATCGAGGGAGATTATCAGTGGTCTTGAATGTCTTCCATTTTCTAATTATTGCTCCCACTGTTGATTTCTTCACTCCAAGCTGGTTGGCTATTGCAGATTCAGTCTTCCCAGCCTGGTGCAGGGCTACAATTTTGTTTCTGGTGTCCTTTGACAGCTCTTTGGTCTTCACCATAGTGGAGTTTGGAGTCAGACTGTTTGAGGGTGTGCACAGGTGTCTTTTTATACTGATAACAAGTTTAAACAGGTGCCATTACTACAGGTAATGAGTGGAGGAAAGAGGAGACTCTTAAAGAAGAAGTTACAGGTCTGTGAGAGCCAGAAATCTTGATTGTTTGTTTCTGACCAAATACTTATTTTCCACCATAATATGCAAATAAAATGTTAAAAAAACAGACAATGTGATTTTCTGGATTTTTTTTTCTCAGTTTGTCTCCCATAGTTGAGGTCTACCTATGATGTAAATTACAGACGCCTCTCATCTTTTTAAGTGGTGGAACTTGCACTATTGCTGACTGACTAAATACTTTTTTGCCCCACTGTAGATAAAAATATATGGTAAATAATCCCCTTAAATATCTAGTCTGGAAAACCTAATTAATAGATACCCTGTTAGAGAATTTTTGAGTTAGTTTTTTTTCCATCCTCTGTGTACAGTAGTGGGAGCGTGTCACACCCCTGCCTCCTGACCTCCTGCATCCTGGGAGTGCACACCTGAATATTGACAGTTCTGATATCCTGCAAGCAGAGGCATCTTTGCCTCTGCAGCATCAGGGCAGCACTTGGAAGCACTAAAGCAAAAAGCTTGCAAGTGCTGCACTCCTTGCTTATGTGATCTTTGCAGCGAGGAGTTAATTATGGAATAAAAATCCCTCCATCATTAAGAACGGAGTGGATTTTTAACACCAGGTAAATTACAAATTTGCTCAATTTTACAAACCCTTTTCAATTGTACCCTTTTAAGAAGATGAGAAAACCCCTTTAAAAGGCGATATGCCTGTTCCTGGTCCTTATTCTGTCTCTGATCTGCTTTTCATTGTACGGCCTTTCTGAGAAAAATTTATTGTCCGAACTATAAACCAATTTTAGGTCCTTAACTAAAATCTAATTGCATCTAAATGTTGGCCAAATTAGTTGTACTTTTTTATGTGTTTTACAGCGTGTGCAAAAAAATGGAAATTTGTAAAGGTTTTGTAAAGCCTTTTTGCAAAGATGTAGTGTCTAGACTTTATGATCTGTCCCAAAGGGTCCAAAAATCAATAATATATATTCTTACTTTGTGTTATTACCAGGAGGCCCATAGACTAAAGCTGGTCGGCTTCCAGGAAACATCTAAGCCCAGATGGATAGCAATGCAGTAAATTTTGTGCTTTGGAGTGTTATTTTCAGAATTAAAGGGGAGATTAACTATTTCCTATTTTGACTATAGGTCACGGTTTAAGTAATTATATTGATGGAGAGAGAATATTTATATCCTTATAGGCGTTTCCTACCAGATGAAGCAATTGTACATACCAGGACATGCTGCCACTTCCTGATGCCTTGTGACCACAATTAATCTTCGGAATAAAATGACCACGCAGTTTATTTATTTTTATTTTTTTGCTACTGTTGCTCTTACTTATTAAATTTTGCAAGGAAAATGCCCAGTTCTTATTGTGTTTCCTGCACGGAATATACGGTAACCCCTTTTTTCTTGCCACTTCTATGAAACTTTAAAAATTTAATTTTGCTCTTTGTTCAGGTACTTTTATAGTTAGGTTCACACCTCCATTAGAATCCTCAGTTGCAGGTTCTGTTTGCCCTGAGCTGAAATTCAACATGTCTAATCTTTCTTTTCCCTGGCATCACTTGTAAAAATAATAAAATGACTGAATATGATACATTATAAATATTGTTCAGTTAATTTAAGAGGATCTTTCATCAGTTTGAGCGTGTTACACTAGCCACATCATGGAATTGTGGTCTCAGAGCCATATAAAATGTAGTTTTTGTTTTTCAATTTCTCATCTCTTTTGCGGAGATATTGGTTTGTAAAGTTTAGGTTATTATTTATGATCACCCCAACTTGGTAATTGTGGTGATTCTTCTCTGGGGCGTGCAGCTTGTCCCCTGCATGATGTTATCCAATCTTAAAGGGAACCTGTCACCCCCCCCCCCCAGGCTTTTGTAACTAAAAGAGCCACCTTGTGCAGCACTAATGCTGCGTTTGGACAAGGTGGCTCTTTTAGTTATGCTCCTTGCACACGCTGAAATAAACACTTATAAAATGTGCCCCCTCATACCGTGAAATCGCCAGGGAGGCGGGACTTTGTTTCCTAATCAGGCGCAGCACAGCCTTCATTCATACCCCCTTGGTGCCGGGCGCCGCCTCCTCAGCGTTGTTTGAATCTGTCCCGGAGCCTGCGCTGTTATCTTATCCCTTGGGCATGCGCAGTTAGCGCCGCCCGTCTTCTGACATCATTTGATGTCAGGCTGACTGCGCCTGTGCGGCCGCGCTGCCCGAAATACTGCAGTGTTTTCTGATTTATTCATACTGCGGGGCTTGGATTCATGGGCATGCGCAGTGCATATCTTCGCCTCTCACTCATCTCCCTCCGCCTTCTTCAGACTGTGTGGCGTCAGCTGATCCCTAATCGCCGTGGCATGTGATTAGGGATCAGCTGACGCCACACAGTCTGAAGAAGGCGGAGGGAGATGAGTGAGAGGTGAAGATATGCACTGCGCATGCCCATGAATCCCATCCCCGCAGTAAGAATAAATCAGAAAACACTGCGGGGTGGGATCTCGGGCAGCGCGGCCGCACAGGCGCAGTCAGCCTGACATTAAATGATGTCAGAAGACGGGCAGCGCTAACTGCGCATGCCCAAGGGATAACATAACAGCGCAGGCTCCGGGACAGATTCAAACAACGCTGAGGAGGCGGCGCCCGGCGCCAAGGGGGTATGAGTGACGGCTGTGCTGCGTCTGATTAGGAAACAAAGTCCCGCCTCCCTAGCGATTTCACAGTATGAGGGGGCACATTTTATAAGTGTATATTTCAGCGTATGCAAGGAGCATAACTAAAAGAGCCACCTTGTCCAAACGCAGCATTAGTGCTGCACAAGGTGGCTCGCCTGGGGGGGTGACCGGTTCCCTTTAAATAGGAGGCATCATGCAGGATGAAAGAACAACACACCCATAGAGAGACTTTGAGCAGTGTTTCTCATGTGACACATGTAATGACACACAGCCCTGGTCTCAGCCTTGATCTCTGCAATGCTAAGTGTGAATACAAACATGTTCATTTTTTCAACTGGTCAGTCAGTGTGTGGGGAAAATAAATACTGCAGAACTGAGTATCATTACAAACACCTCCAGCTTTTGTATCATGACAGACAATGTGGGGGGAAAAGAATATAGCAGTTTGATTACAAACACCTCCAGCTTTTATATCACGGCAGTCGGTGTGTGTGGGGGGGGAGATAATATAGCAGTGTGATTACAAACACTCCCGATCTTCTCTTGCAACAGCATCAGTTTATAGGAAGGGACAGAGCTGTGAGAGGAGAGCTGCAGCTGCAAATTACACTCAGCTCTGTAGTCCCCCCCCCCCAACCCTCCATGCTGACTGCCATGAAAGCTAAGCTTTATACTGCACAATAGCTGTAAAAATAATGGACTTGCATTCCTAGAAGAAGGCATGTTTTACTGATCTTCTGGAGCATGTTTCCCCTCCCCTGCCTAACCCTCTTGCTCATGAATGGTCAACCTTTTACAGGGAAGAAGTACACACCCCCAGAGAAAAACCTCCGGTAACATCCAGTTGAGCTTCTCATAAAATCTAACATAAAATTTTCTCTCTAATATTTCTGCGCCGGAGGGGAAAAAAAAAAAAAATATATATATATATAAATATATACACATACATACATACATACATACATACAGTGGGGCAAAAAAGTATTTAGTCAGTCAGCAATAGTGCAAGTTCCACCACTTAAAAAGATGAGAGGTGTCTGTAATTTACATCATAGGTAAACCTCAACTATGGGAGACAAACTGAGAAAAAAAAATCCAGAAAATCACATTGTCTGTTTTTTTATCATTTTATTTGCATATTATGGTGGAAAATAAGTATTTGGTCAGAAACAAAATTTCATCTCAATGCTTTGTAATATTTCCTTTGTTGGCAATGACAGAGGTCAAACGTTTTCTGTAAGTCTTCACAAGGTTGCCACACACTGTTGTTGGTATGTTGGCCCATTCCTCCATGCAGATCTCCTCTAGAGCAGTGATGTTTTTGGCTTTTCGCTTGGCAACACGGACTTTCAACTCCCTCCAAAGGTTTTCTATAGGGTTGAGATCTGGAGACTGGCTAGGCCACTCCAGGACCTTGAAATGCTTCTTACGAAGCCACTCCTTCGTTGCCCTGGCGGTGTGCTTTGGATCATTGTCATGTTCAAAGACCCAGCCACGTTTCATCTGCAATGCCCTTGCTGATGGAAGGAGGTTTGCACTCAAAATCTCACGATACATGGCCCCATTCATTCTTTCATGTACCCGGATCAGTCGTCCTGGCCCCTTTGCAGAGAAACAGCCCCAAAGCATGATGTTTCCACCACCATTCTTTACAGTAGGTATGGTGTTTGATGGATGCAACTCAGTATTCTTTTTCCTCCAAACACGACAAGTTGTGTTTCTACCAAACAGTTCCAGTTTGGTTTCATCAGACCATAGGACATTCTCCCAAAACTCCTCTGGATCATCCAAATGCTCTCTAGCAAACTTCAGATGGGCCCGGACATGTACTGGCTTAAGCAGTGGGACACATCTGGCACTGCAGGATCTGAGTCCATGGTGGCGTAGTGTGTTACTTATGGTAGGCCTTGTTACATTGGTCCCAGCTCTCTGCAGTTCATTCACTAGGTCCCCCCCGCGTGGTTCTGGGATTTTTGCTCACCGTTCTTGTGATCATTCTGACCCCACGGGGTGGGATTTTGCGTGGAGCCCCAGATCGAGGGAGATTATCAGTGGTCTTGAATGTCTTCCATTTTCTAATTATTGCTCCCACTGTTGATTTCTTCACTCCAAGCTGGTTGGCTATTGCAGATTCAGTCTTCCCAGCCTGGTGCAGGGCTACAATTTTGTTTCTGGTGTCCTTTGACAGCTCTTTGGTCTTCACCATAGTGGAGTTTGGAGTCAGACTGTTTGAGGGTGTGCACAGGTGTCTTTTTATACTGATAACAAGTTTAAACAGGTGCCATTACTACAGGTAATGAGTGGAGGAAAGAGGAGACTCTTAAAGAAGAAGTTACAGGTCTGTGAGAGCCAGAAATCTTGATTGTTTGTTTCTGACCAAATACTTATTTTCCACCATAATATGCAAATAAAATGATAAAAAAACAGACAATGTGATTTTCTGGATTTTTTTTTCTCAGTTTGTCTCCCATAGTTGAGGTCTACCTATGATGTAAATTACAGATGCCTCTCATCTTTTTAAGTGGTGGAACTTGCACTATTGCTGAATGACTAAATACTTTTTTGCCCCACTGTACATACATACATACATACATACATACATACATACATACATACATACATACATACATACATACATACATACATACATACATACATACATACATACATACATACACACATACATACATACATACACACATATATATATATATATATATATATATATATATATATATATATATATATATATATATATATATATATATATATATATATATATATATATATATATATATATATACCTTTTAAAATGTTTTACTCAGCTCTGCAGCCACCAGTCCAGGTGGAAAGTTTAAGGCTACTTTCACACTAGCGTCGGGCTCGGCCCGTCGCTGTGCGTCGGGCCGACGTTCCCGACGCTAGCGTTGTCTCCGCCGCACAACGGGGGCAGCGCATGCATTTTTCCAGCGCATCCGCTGCCCCATTGTGAGGTGCGGGGAGGTGGGGGCGGAGTTCCGGCCGCTCATGCGCGGTCGGAAAAGACGTTTACGACGGAGCAAAAAACGTTGCAAGCAACGTTTTTTTCTCCCGACGGTCCGCCACTGCACGACGCATCCGTCGCACAACGGGTGCGACGTGTGGCAATCCGTCACAATGCGTCGCTTAATGTTAATCAATGGTAAAAAAAACGCATCCTGCAAACACTTTTGCAGGATGCGTTTTTTTGGCAAAACGACGCATTGTGACGGAATGCAGTTAACGCTAGTGTGAAAGTAGCCTAACCTGCTCATACTGTTGGAAAATCCTCTTTAGTAATATATTACATATTTTGTTGCATATTTACTTTCAAAGAAATTTTGAGAACTTTAATCAAAGGCCCCTGTTTACCACTGTACCACAGTCATTTGTTGTTACTAATACGTGAGCCATTTCTGAAGGATTCGGGGGCTTAGGATGTTTGCCTTATACCCTGATGAATTGTGTCATTGTATACCTTGCCATTCATCAGTATAGGAAAGGTGGATACTCCTGTGGTAGCTTGGGGGTTTATAAGTTTGTTGTCACCCAACATGTCCAAACGCTTTAGCCCTGATTCATTAAGATTGGTCTTTTGATCACCATTCTTAAAAAAAAAAAAAATTAGGTTGTCATATTCATAGTCATGCCCCTCCTTCCTGAGTTTGCTGCATCTTTTGATCATTGTGTGCCACTACAATAAACTAGCATACATTTGTTATAATTTATGCCATTTTTGTGGTGTGAATAGTGATGAATTTGTCAGGTCTGCTTAATTCTATCCCTCCTGAGCACCGGGCACATTTAAAAAAAAAATTTGGCGCTGCCTGGGATTGGCATAAAAATGCTAAAAGTAGCAACATTTTTGCACAACTGTGTTGCACAAAATTTTTTAGAGACATGTCAAGCAGTTTTACTCCAGAATACTCCCAAAAACTTTCTTGATGATTTGGCCCTTAAGATTAATTTTTAAAAAAATTGACAGATGAGACTAAAAGGTTTAGATTTACTTTTTATTACTTTTACCCTTTTTTTTATAATGGAAATGCTCTTTTTATTTTTTATTTTTTTCATACGCCGGCGTATTTAGATTAATCCAAGGTTTCATATATTCACTGAGCAGTTTCAGTCTAGGGGTCACTCTTATTTATAACTGCATCCCGCCTGCGTGTCACCATTCCGATATGACTGTAATATGCAGAGCTCCTGTCTGTGGCCTGAGATGAGCCCAGGCTGCCCCTTTCAGAGATGGATATTAGGAGCATTTAATAAGACGCCCTGCGCTGACAGGCAGCACGTGGAGAGCATCCTGGATATTAATATGAATAGTCCTTCTGCAAGGAATTCCCAGTATCACCGCACCTGCTCCAGTATGTGGAATTAGGGGCAGCACACAATCCGTTTTAGCTTACTCTGTGTGTGTGTGTGTGTGTGTGTGTGTGTATTTTTTTCTTTTTATTATGTGTTTTTAAGCAGAAATTAGAATTTAGATGAGACGGTGTCAGGAGGGTGTGTGATTTCACAGAAAGGATCCAGTCTTCTGGGACTTCTTTCTCTGCTCGGAGAGCCTCTCTTCAATCATTCCTCGCTGCTAATTTTGGTGTCACTCTCATTTCTTTTTAAACGATTCATTTCAAAGGAAGAAGGGGGGGTGGGGGGATTGTAAATGGCCCCGATGTGATCTACAATTTAGTCTATTACTGTTGCAGCCTGCAAGCCTCCCGGGAAGCGGAACATACATGGCCTCAAGGTAGGAATTTCAATAATTGTTTCAGTAAAGTTGGATGGATTTGAAATGCTGTGTTCCACTTATTGAAACGTCAAAAAAAAAAAAAAAAAATCTGTACTTTCAGCATTACTGACAAGCGGGACGTACATTTACTAGCAGGAACTGTGGCTGTGAGTACAGGACGGATCAGAACCTTGCGCTGTGTGGTTTCATTTGGCGTTAACCCCTTGATGGCTTACTGAAGTACTATTAAAATAATTTTTTTTTTCTTTTTTGTACCTCGAAGTCCATTTTTTTCGTTTTTTTTCTTTTTTATTCTTTCGCCTACGTTTGTTTTAGTTCTGAGTATATACTACAAGAAGTAATGGAATTGATGAAAATTTAAGCACCAATACTCTGCGTGTTTTCATGTTAATTCGGACTCGTGGTGGTGCTGTTTTTTTTAATTTTTAACAAACAAAAAAAATAAAACTGTGTGTTTGTATGTGTGGCTGTGTGTATATGTGTTTGTATATGTATATATAATATGCACACACTGCAGCAGGGGTTTCAGCCCAATTTTTCATATAGATCTTCTCCAGATCTTTTCAGGTTTCTGGGCTGTCACTTGGCAGCATTGAGTTTCAGCTCCCTCCAAAGATTTACCATTGGGTTCGGGTTTGGCGGCTGGCTAGGCCACTGCAGGACCTTGAAATGCTGGAAGATTCAGCCACGACCCGTCTTCAATGCTCTTTACTGTGGAAAGAAGGTTGTTGGCCAAAAGCTGTCTTCAGGTCATTGACCAGGTCTTAAGGTACCGTCACATGTAGCGACGCTGCAGCGATCTAGACAACGATGCCGATTGCTGCAGCGTCGCTGTTTCGTCGCTGTGTGGTCGCTCACACAGACAGCTCTCCAGCGACCAACGATGCCGGTCCCCGGGTAACCAGGGTAAACATCAGGTTACTAAGCGCAGGGCCGCGCTTAGTAACCCGATGTTTACCCTGGTTACCAGTGCTAATGTAAAAAAAAACAAACACTACATACTTACATTCCGGTGTCTGTCCCCGCGGCGCTGTGCTTTCCTGCACTGACTGTGAGCGCCGGCCGGAAAGCACAGCGGTGACGTCACCGCTGTAATCTGCTTTACGGCCGGCGCTGACAGTGCAGGAAAGCACAGCGCCGGGGGACAGACACCAGAATGTAAGTATGTAGTGTTTGGTTTTTTTTACATTTACACTGGCAACCAGGGTAAACATCGGGTTACTAAGCGCGGCCCTGCGCTTAGTAACCCGATGTTTACCCTGGTTACCAGTGAAGACATCGCTGAATCGGCGTCACACACACCGATTCAGCGATGTTTGCGGGAGTCCAGCGACGAAATAAAGTTCTGGACTTTCTGCTCCGACCAACG
This sequence comes from Ranitomeya variabilis, assembly GCF_051348905.1. NCBI lineage: Eukaryota > Metazoa > Chordata > Amphibia > Anura > Dendrobatidae > Ranitomeya > Ranitomeya variabilis. The sequence goes on along the minus strand of NC_135236.1, from coordinate 126,236,938 downwards.
ATGTCACAGCAGGATCCTGATCGCTGCTGCGTGTCAAACTCAACGATATCGCTAGCCAAGATGCTGCAACATCACAGATCGCTAGCGATATCGTTCAGTGTGAAGGTACCTTTACCATGTAGTTGACAGTCATGCTGTGTTAATTTGGACACACCTCATTTAAAGATTTTTCTGTATTTTCATGACTATGAAAATTGTACATTCACACTGAAGGCATCAAAACTATGAATTAACACATGTGGAATTGTATACTTAACAAAAAAGTGTGAATCAGCTGAAAATATGTCATATTCTAAGCTCTTCAAAGTAGCCACCTTTTGCTTTGATGACTGCTTTGCACACTCTTGGCATTCTCTTGATGAGCTTCAAGAGGTAGTCACCGGGAATGGTTTTCACTTAACAGGTGTGCCCTGTCAGGTTTAATAAGTGGGATTTCTTGCCTTATAAATGGGGTTGGGACCATCAGTTGTGTTGTGCAGAAGTCTGGTGGATACACAGCTGATAGTCCTACTGAATAGACTGTTAGAATTTGTATTATGGCAAGAAAAAAGCCGCTAAGTAAAGAAAAACGAGTGGCCATCATTACTTTAAGAAATGGAGGTCAGTCAGTCCGAAAAATTGGGAAAACTTTGAAAGTGTCCCCAAGTGCAGTGGCAAAAACCATCAAGCGCTACAAAGAAACTTGCTCACATGAGGACTGCCCCAGGAAAGGAAGACCTAGAGTCACCTCTGCTTCTAAGGATAAGTTTATCTGAGTCACCAGCCTCAGAAATCGCAGGTTAACAGCAGCTCAGATTAGAGACCAGGTCAATGCCACACAGCGTTCTAGCAGCAGACACATCTCTACAACAACTGTTAAGAGGAGACTTTGTGCAACAGGCCTTCATGGTAAAATAGCTGCTAGGAAACCACTGCTAAGGACAGGCAACAAGCAGAAGAGACTTGTTTGGGCTAAAGAACACAAGGAATGGACATTAGACCAGTGGAAATCTGTGCTTTGGTCTGATGAGTCCAAATTTGAGATCTTTGGTTCCAATAACCGTGTCTTTGTGCAACGCAGAAAAGGTGAACAAATGGACTCTACATGCCTGGTTCCCACCGTGAAGCATGGAGGAGGAGGTGTGATGGTGTGGGGGTGCTTTGCTGGTGACACTGTTGGGGGTTTTATTCAAAATTGAAGGCATACTGAACCAACATGGCTACCACAGCATCTTGCAGCGGCATGCTATTCCATCCGGTTTGCGTTTAGTTGGACCATCATTTATTTTTCAACAGGACAATGACCCCAAACACACCTCCAGGCTGAGTAAGGGCTATTTGACCAAGAAGGAGAGTGATGGGATGCTACGCCAGATGACCTGGCCTCCACAGTCACCAGACCTGAACCCAATCGAGATGGTTTGGGGTGAGCTGGACAGCAGAGTGAAGGCAAAAGGGCCAACAAGTGCTAAGCATCTCTGGGAACTCCTTCAAGATTGTTGGAAGACCATTCCCGGTGACTACCTCTTGAAGCTCATCAAGAGAATGCCAAGAGTGTGCAAAGCAGTCATCAAAGCAAAAGGTGGCTACTATGAAGAACCTAGAATATAAGATATATTTTCAGTTGTTTCACACTTTTTTGTTAAGTATATAATTCCACATGTGTTAGTTCATAGTTTTGATGCCTTCAGTGTGAATGTACAATTTTCATAGTCATGAAAATACAGAAAAATCTTTAAATGAGAAGGTGTGTCCAAACTTTTGGTCTGTACTATATCTATCTATCTATCTATCTATCTATCTATATACACAGTTGTGGCCAAACGTATTGACACCCCTGCAATTCTCTCAGATAATACTCAGTTTCTTCCTGAAAATGATTGCAAACACAAATTCTTTGGTATTATTATCTTCATTTAATTTGTCTTAAATGAAAAAAACACAAAAAGAATTGTCCTAAAGCCAAATTGGATATAATTCCACACCAAACATAAAAAAGGGGTGGAAAAAAGTATTGGCACTGTTCGAAAAATCATGTGATGCTTCTCTAATTTGTGTAATTAACAGCACCTGTAACTTACCTGTGGCACCTAACAGGTGTTGGCAATAACTAAATCACACTTGCAGCCAGGTGACATGGATTAAAGTTGACTCAACCTCTGTCCTGTGTCCTTGTGTGTACCACATTGAGCATGGAGAAAAGAAAGAAGACCAAAGAACTGTCTGAGGACTTGAGAAACCAAATTGTGAGGAAGCATGAGCAATCTCAAGGCTACAAGTCCATCTCCAAAGACCTGAATGTTCCTGTGTCTACCGTGCGCAGTGTCATCAAGAAGTTTAATGCCCATGGATGATGGCACTGTGGCTAACCTCCCTAGATGTGGACGGAAAAGAAAAATTGACAAGAGATTTAAGCGCAAGATTGTGCGGATGTTGGATAAAGAACCTCGACTAACATCCAAACAAGTTCAAGCTGCCCTGCAGTCCGAGTGTACAACAGTGTCAACCCGTACTATCCGTCGGCATCTGAATGAAAAGGGACTGTATGGTAGGAGACCCAGGAAGACCCCACTTCTTACCCCGAGACATAAAAAAGCCAGGCTGGAGTTTGCCAAAACATACCTGAAAAAGCCTAAAACGTTTTGGAAGAATGTTCTCTGGTCAGATGAGAGAAAAGTAGAGCTTTTTGGGCAAAGGCATCAGCATAGAGTTTACAGGAGAAAAGAGGCATTCAAAGAAAAGAACACGGTCCCTACAGTCAAACATGGCGGAGGTTCTCTGATGTTTTGGGGTTGCTTTGCTGCCTCTGGCACTGGCCTGATTGACCGTGTGCATGGCATTATGAAGTCTGAAGACTACCAACAAATTTAGCAGCATAATGTAGGGCCCAGTGTGAGAAAGCTGGGTCTCCCTCAGAGGTCATGGGTCTTCCAGCAGGACAATGACCCAAAACACACTTCAAAAAGCACTAGAAAATGGTTTGAGAGAAAGCACTGGAGACTTCTAAGGTGGCCAGCAATGAGTCCAGACCTGAATCCCATAGAACACCTGTGGAGAGATCTAAAAATGGCAGTTTGGAGAAGGCACCCTTCATATATCAGGGACCTGGAGCAGTTTGCCAAAGAAGAATGGTCTAAAATTCCAGCAGAGCATTGTAAGAAACTCATTGATGGTTACCGGAAGCGGTTGGTCGCAGTTATTTTGGCTAAAGGTTGTGCAACCAAGTATTAGGCTGAGGGTGCCAATACTTTTGTCTGGACCACTTTTGGAGTTTTGTGTGAAATGATTAATGTTTTGCTTTTTGCTTCATTCTCTTTTGTGTTTTTTCTGTTATTATCTGACAGAATTGCAGGGGTGTCAATACTTTTGGCCACAACTGTGTGTGTGTGTGTGTGTGTGTATATGTATGTATGTGTGTGTGTGTATATATATATATGTGTGTGTGTGTGTGTGTGTGTGTGTGTGTGTGTGTGTGTGTGTGTGTGTGTGTGTGTGTGTGTGTGTGTGTGTATATATATATATATATATATATATATATATATATATATATATATATATAGTACTAGTTGGTCGCCCGATTCTAACGCATTGGGTATTCTAGAATATGCATGCCCACGTAGTATATTGCGCAGCCACGTAGTATATTGCCCAGTGACGTAGTATATTGCCCAGCCACGTAGTATATTGCCCAGTGACGTAGTATATTGCCCAGTGACGTAGTATATTGCCCAGTGACGTAGTATACAGCACAGAGCCACGTAGTATTTTGCACAGCGACGTAGTATACAGCACAGAGCCACGTAGTATATTGCACAGCGACGTAGTATACAGCACAGAGCCACGTAGTATATTGCCCAGTTACGTAATATATTGCCCAGCCACGTAGTATATTGCCCATTTATGTAGTATATTGCCCAGTGACGTAGTATATTGCCCAGTGACGTATATTGCCCAGCCACGTAGTATATTGGCCAGTCACGTAGTATATTGCCCAGCTACGTAGTATATTGCCCAGCCACGTATGTCACAGGTTAAAAAATAAAACATAAACATATACTCACCTTCCGAGTGCAGGCAGCAGCTTCCGGTCCCAGGGTGTGATGACGTCGCGGTCACATGACCGTGACGTCATGGCAGGTCCTTCTCGCGCAGGTGCGCAGGACCTGTGATGACGTCGCGGTCACATGACCGTGACGTCATGGCAGGTCCTTCTCGCGCAGGTGCGCAGGCCCTGTGATGACGTCGCGGTCACATGACCGTGACGTCATGGCAGGTCCTTGTCGCATACCATCCTTAGCACCGGAACCTGCCGCTTGCATGGAGCGGTCACCGGAGCGTCGCGAGGAGCGGGAAAGGCTGCGGAAGGTGAGTATATAATGATTTTTTATTTTTTTTAATTATTTTTAACATTAGATGTTTTTACTATTGACGCTGCATAGACCGCATCAATAGTAAAAACTTGGTCACACAGGGTTAATAGCGGAGGTAACGGAGTGGGTTACCCACGGCATAATGTGGTCCGTTACCGCTGGCATTAACCCTGTGTGAGCCGTGACTGCGGGGAGTATGGAGCGGGCGCCGGGCACTGACTGCAGGGGAGTAGGGAGGGACTAATCGGACTGTGGCCGTCGCTGATTGGTCGCGGCAGCCATGACAGGCAGCTGGCGAGACCAATCAGCGACTTGGATTCCATGACAGACAGAGGCCGCGACCAATGAATATCCGTGACAGAAAGAAAGACAGAAGGACAGACAGAAAGACGGAAGTGACCCTTAGACAACTATATAGTAGATACGCACACACGCTAATATATACACACTGCTCAAAAAAATAAAGGGAACACTTAAACAATAGAATATAACTCCAAGTACATCAAACTTCTGTGAAATCAAACTGTCCACTAAAGAAGCAACACTGACAATCCATTTCACATGCTGTTGTGCAAATGAAATAGACAACAGATGCAGGTGGGGACCACAGACCACATCTCAGTACCAATGCTTTTTGGCTGATGGTTTGGTCATTTTTGAATGTTGGTTGTGCTTTCACACTCGTGGTAGCATGAGACAGACTCTACAACCCACACATGTGGCTCAAGTAGTGCAGCTCCTCCAGGATGGCACATTGTGAGGTTACCAAGATAGAAAGAGTGGACCCACTAGACAGTGACGACGATCCCCTCATGGGCGAGCTGACCAGATAGACCTCCCCCTATACAGGGAGAGTTAGGGGCAGGACCGCGAGGGACTATCGCCACGGAAGTCGGAGGGACCTAGGAGGAAAAAGTGAAGAAGGGACGGAGAGTCAGGACCATGAGGAGTAAACGAGAAACAAAGACTGGTGGGAATGGAAGAGACTAAGGACAGACGGAGTACCACAGGGACTCAGGACTGTAGAAACACAGAGACCGCTGGGAGACAGGGACTACTGGAGCAGAGGGGAGACACAGGAACCATAGAGCGGCTGGGACTGCAGAGGCACAGGGGCTGCAGAGGCGCTGGGATAGCGGGAGCACAGTAACAGAGAAGCGACGGGGGCTGCAGGGACACTAGGAACTGCAGAGTGACAGGGACTGCGGGAACACAGGAACTGCCAGGGCTGTGAGTACCGAGAGGTTCTGCTGAGAGAAAACAGGACATAGAATCAGGGAACAGAAGATGCACAGAACACACGTGCGGCCTGGAGCACTAGGAAGACACAAGTGATCATCAGGCACAGGGGTGAGATACAGAGAGGAAGAAATAGGAATGCAGTGCCTTACTTCCGGGTGAAGAGGGTCCACCAGGACGATAGAGAGGACCGGACAGAAGGAGCCAGCAGAGGTTACAGGTGCGCGCGCACAGAAGAGAACCTGACGTGCGCGCGCGCCCGACGGCCAGCAGAGGTCAGGAGCGAGCACTGGAGAGAGGAAGCTGCAGGAGAGCCGCTCCGGGAACAGGTAAGTATGAGCGGCTGCAGGAGGCGGCAGAGGAGGCGGCGTGACAGTACCCCCATCTTTACCTCCCCTCTTCCTAAGGCTAGAGAGAAATCTGGACAAAATTCGAGGAGCCTGAATATTCTCTCGGGGCTCCCAGGACCTCTCCTCAGGACCAAAACCCTTCCAGTCAACCAAAAACAAAGTTTTTCCCCTGCGTTTTTTCATGGTAAGAATGTCCCTAACTTCAAAGATATCATCAGCAGAAACAGGCGAAGGAGAACAAAGAGGAGAAGCATGAAACTGATTAAACACTGCAGGTTTGAAAAGAGACACATGAAAAGAATTAGAAATACGAAGAGAAGCAGGTAATTTGAGCTTATAAGAAACATCATTAATGCGAGTCAAAACTTGGAAAGGACCGATGTAACGGGGACCCAGTTTATGAGAAGGGATTTTAAGGCAAATAAATTTAGAAGAAACCCAGACCTTATCCCCAGGATGAAATATGGGAGGATCAAGACGCCTTTTATCGGCATGTCTTTTCATCCTAGATTGAGCTAACTCTAGAGCGGACTTAGTCTCCTGCCAGACCCTGGAGAACTCTCTAGACAGAAGATCAGCCGCTGGTACAGCAGAGACAGGAGGAACCGGTAGAGGAAGGCCAGAATGTTGACCAAAGACGATAAAAAATGGAGACTTGCTAGAAGATTCGCTGGGATGTGTTATGATCTGGTGGCCTAGGAGCAGCATGAGACGTACTCTAGAGAAGGTGGTACCTGTACTGACCGCAGACCCTGAACTTAACACCGCAACTAGAAGTAGCCGTGGAATGTACCTATCACTCCCTAGACATCTCTACACAGCCGGAGGACTAATTACCCCTAGAGATAGAAGAGGGAAAACTATCTTGCCTCAGAGAAAATCCCCAAAGGATAGACAGCCCCCCACAAATATTGACTGTGAGAGGAGAGGGAAAAAACCTACACAGACTGAAATCAGAATTTAGCAAAGGAGGCCACTTCTAGCTAAATAGAAAGGATAGGACAGAGTACTATGCGGTCAGTATTAAATCACTAGAAAATATCCACCACAGAAAATACAAAATCTCCACATCTAACTAAAGATATGGAGGGTATATCTGCATCTCCAGAGATACCAGCTTGGCTAAACAAATCCTTATACAGACCAAGCTGGACAAGACAAAAACATGGAAAAGAACTGAACAATAAGGCCCACAGCATGTGGACTGCAAAAATCAAGGCCAGAACTTATCTTTGTTGAAATGAACAGCAAAGCAGGAGAGACCAGGCAGGGATGTGAATCCTCCAGGAACAATGGACAACTGGCACTGACTAAAGGGTCAAGCAAGACTAAATAGCCCAGTCAGAATTGCAAAAAAGTGGACACACCTGATGAATGCTGCGATCCAGAGACAGCAGCGCTACCACTTATAACCACCGGAGGGAGCCCAAGAGCAGAATTCACAACAGGGATGGTTATTGTAGGAGAATTCGGCCCATGGAAGTAAATCCGACCAGTCATTCTGATGGGCATTAGTGAAATGACGGAGATAGGTCATCGAGGTCTGATTTGTACGTTCCACTTGGCCATTGGATTGTGGATGGTAGGCCGAGGAGAAGTCAAGCGAGATATTCATAGACTTGCAGAGGGATCTCCAGAATCGGGCGATGAATTGAACTCCACGATCAGAGACAATATGTTGAGGAAGACCATGAAGACGAAAAACATGATGAACAAAAATCTTTGCCAATTCTGGAGCAGAAGGTAAACCAGAGAGAGCGATGAAATGAGCCATTTTAGAAAAGCGATCCGTGACCACAAAGATAACGGAGCAACCAGAGGAACTAGGCAAGTCCGTAATGAAATCCATAGATAGATGTTGCCATGGAGAAGAAGGCACCGGCAGAGGGTGTAGAAGTCCGGAAGACAATTGTCTGGGAATCTTATTCCTGGCACAGGAAGGACAAGGAAGACAAAACTCCGGACGTCTTTAGACAGGGTAGGCCACCAGTAGTAACGAGAAATCAAACGGAAGGTCTTCTTAAAACCAACATGTCCAGCCAGTTTGGAAGCATGACCCCAAAGTAAGACGCGTCTCCTGTTCCCCTCGGTGACTAATGTTTTACCTGGAGGCAAAGATGAGAAAGAGACCGGGGCGACTGTGATGATTCTGGCAAGATCGATGATGTGCGCAGGCTTCTCCTCAATATCCTCCAAAAGAAACAACCTGGACAGAGCGTCGGCTTTGGAGTTTTTATTGCCAGGCAGAAAACGAAGTTCAAAATCGAACCGGAGGAAGAACAAGGCCCACCTGGCCTGTCGCGGATTCAGTCTTTGCGCTGAACGAATGTAAGCCAGATTCTTGTGATCTGTGTAGATCACAAAGCGATGTAAGGCTCCCTCTAAGAGATATCGCCACTCCTCCAGTGCCAATTTAATGGCCAATAGCTCCTTATCTCCAATGGAATAATTCCTTTCTGGAGGAGAAAAAATCTTGGAAAAAAAACCACAAGGCACAAGGTGACCAGAAGATCTTTGAGAGAGCACAGCTCCGGCTCCTACGGCAGAAGCATCAACTTCAAGGACGAAGGGTTTACTGGCAACTGGACGTTGAAGAATTGGCGCGGAGGCAAAGGCTTGCTTGAGAGATTGGAAAGCCTCTTCGGACTCAGAGGACCAAAGGTGAGGGTTGGCACCCTTACGAATCATGGAGGGGATGGGAGCCGATAAGGAGGAGAAGTGAGGGATAAACTGTCGATAATAGTTGGCAAATCCGAGAAAGATCTGAATAGCCTTAACTCCATGAGGACGAGACCAGTTTAGCACAGGGCAAACCTTTTCTGGATCCATATGCAGACCGGCATCGGAAATTATGAAACCCAGGAACAGTAGAGATGGCTGCTCGAAGACGCGCTTCTCAAGTTTTGCATAAAGACGATTCTCTCTCAGACGCAGAAGTGCTTGCCGAACATCCCTCCTGTGGGCAGACAGATCTGGTGAAAACACGAGAATATCGTCCAGGTACACTACTACACAGGTGTAAAGGAGATCCCGAAAAACGTCATTCACCAACTCCTGGAAGACTGCGGGAGCGTTGCATAAGCCGAAGGGCATAACCAAATATTCGTAATGACCATCCCTGGTGTTGAACGCAGTCTTCCACTCGTCTACAGAGCGAATACAGACCAAATTATAGGCCCCTCGAAGATCTAGTTTGGTGAAAATTCGCACCCCAAGCAAACGATCAAAAAGTTCAGGAATTAAAGGAAGTGGGTACTTGTTTTTGATCATGATGGAACTGAGGCCCCGGTGGTCAATGCATGGACGAAGGGAACCATCCTTCTTCTTAACAAAAATCTGGCCAGATTCTCCTGGATGTACTCGGTCATGGCTTGAGTCTCAGTAGGCGACAGAGGATAAATACGACCTCTAGGGGGAGCAGAACCAGGAACCAAATCAATCGGACAGTCGTAAGGGCGATGCGCTGGTAGGGTCTCTGCCTCCTTTTTATTAAACACATCCGAAAAAGAGCGATAAGCCGATGGAAGATCCACAGATTCCGGAGTGGAACGAGAGACACCAGTAGGCTTGATGGTGAGCAGGCACCTATTCTGACAAGACTGTCCGCAACGTAAATGTCACCTGTACGCCAGTCCAGGGTGGGCTCGTGATTTCTTAGCCAAGGAAGGCCCAGAAGAAAAGAATGAGACAACGAGGGCAAGACAAAAATAAACAATTTCTCACGGTGTTGAGCTCCAATCTGAAGTTCAACCTCCTCCGTAACCAAGTTGATGGTCTCCCGCAAAAGCTGACCATCGACAGAAGCTATATGTCTAGGAGTCTCCAAAGGTCTAACAGGTATCCCTAGTCTGTTTACTACTTCAAGTTGAACAAAGTTTCCTGCAGCTCCAGAATCAACATAAGCGTCAAGAGAAAAACGACGGGAACCCAAATGTAAAAAAACGGACAGAATCAGAGGAAGAGAGGATTCATCATTACCTAGGGAGACCTCTCTTACCTGCCCTAGGCGGAGGCGTTTCCCAGCTTCAGAGGACAGGAACGTAGAAGATGAGAGGTACTGACACAATAAAAACAAAGACCCTGTGCGAGTCTTTCCTTGCGGCGTTGCTTGGCAGACTTGAGGCGATCAACCTGCATGGGTTCAGGCGACGGTGTGGAAGCAGCCGGAGCGGAAGAGGAAAAAGAAGACCCTCAAGTAGGAGTAGGCAGACGAGAAGGTCTCCTGTCTCTGACGACCTCGCAAGAGCGCTCTTGAAAACGCAAATCTATGCGTATAGCCAAAGATATTAGATCATCCAGAGGGGTGGGAGTATCTCAACCCGCCAACTCATCCTTGATCCGAGAGGACAACCCACGCCAGAACGCACCAACCAACGCCTCGTTGTTCCAACCTAGATCTGAGGACAGCGTCCGGAAACGGATGGCATACTGGGCTACGGAAGAGTACCCTGGTGAAGGTTGAAGAGGGACTCTGTGGTTGAGACCAGACGACCAGGTTCATCAAATACCTTGCGAAAAGTATCCAAAAAAGGGGCGAGTTGAGTAACCTTTGGATCGTCTCGTTCCCAGAGGGGATTGACCCACGCCAGAGCCTCGCATTCCAAATGGGAAACAACAAAAGCTACCTTAGCTCGGTCGGTGGGATAGAGAAGCGGAGATAATTCAAAATGCAGTAGACATTGATTAAGAAATCCGCGGCATAATTTTGGATGCCCCCCATACCGAGGAGGCCTAGCCAAACGGGGCGAAGGTTGGGGAGCGGAGGCCTGAACTGGAACAGTGGCAGTATTTTGGAGAGAAATAAGCCGATCGTCTACTGAGGCCATAAAATTCAAAATATGAGACTGAGTGTCTCATTGTTGACCTCATTTTTTTTTTTTGTGTGTGTGACACACATCAATTCGAGCTGTGGCAAGAAGGTTTGCTGTATCTGTCAGCATAGTGTCCAGAGGCTGGAGGCGCTACCAGTAGACAGGCCAGTACACCAGGAGACATGGAGGGGGCCATAGGAGGGCAACAACCCAGCAACAGGACCGCTACCTCAGCCTTTGGGCAAGGAAGAACAGCAGGAGCATTGCCAGAGCCCTGCAAAATGACCTCCAGCAGGCCACAAGTGTGCATGTGTCTGCACAAACGGTTAGAAACCGAGTCCATGAGGCTGGTCTGAGTGCCCGACGTCCACAGATGGGGGTTGTCCTCACAGCCCAACACCGTGCAGGACGCTTGGCATTTGCCACAGAACACCAGGATTGGCAAATTCGCCACTGGCGCCCTGTTCTCTTCACAGATGAAAGGTTCCCCCTGAGCACATGTGACAGAGTCTGGAGACGCTTTGGAGAGTGATCTGCTGCCTGCCACATCCTTCAGCATGACCGGTTTGGCAGTGGGTCAGTAATGGTGTGGGGTGGCATTTCTTTGGAGGGCTGCACAGCCCTTCATGTTCTCACCAGAGTTAGCCTGACTGCCATTAGGTACCGAGATGAGATCCTCAGACCCCTTGTGAGACCATATGCTGGTGCGGTTGGCCCTGGGTTCCTCCTAATGCAGGACAATGTCAAACCTCATGTGGCTGAAGTGTCAGCAGTTCCTGCAAGATGAAGGCATTGAAGCTATGGACTGGCCCGCCCGTTCCCCAGACCTGCATCCGATTGAACACATTTGGGACATCTGGGACATGTCTCGCACCATCCACCAACGTCACGTTGCACCACAGACTGTCCAGGATTTGGCAGATGCTTTAGTCCAAGTCTGGAAGGAGATCCCTCAGGAGACCATCCGCTGCCTCATCAGAAGTGTGCCCAGGCATTGTAGGGAGTTCATACAGGCACATGGAGGCCACACACACTACTGAGCATCATTTCCTTGTCTTGAAGCATTTCCACTGAAGTTGGATCAGCCTGTAACTTCATTTTCCACTTCGATTTTGAGCATCATTCCAACTCCAGACCTCCGTGGGATATTAGTTTATTTATTTTGATCATTATATATATATATATATATATATATATATATATATATATATATATATATATATATATATATATATTTATTAGTACATCACATGTGTGTACATAGCATAATGTATAATGTAGTGCAGCGGTAGCACGCTTAGGTAGTGATGAGGCAGTTGCCCAGCAATGCTCTAAACAAAAGTCTCTTTAATGTGTTTACTTGTTTACTTCACATCATTAATGTCCAACTCACAAAAACATCACACGATATCCTCCGGATCGCAGCCGATAAACACACCAGTCCTCTTCCAAGACCTGTTACCGTGGGCGACTGCACCGCTGTGGGTGCCAGACCCCTCAGCTCCCTTGGCTGTTTGGCTCAGCTTGCCTGTTTGGCTCAGCTTGCCTGTGTTGCCTCACACAGGTGGAGCTCTGCACTCTAGCAAACACCAAACTGACTCTGGCTCTGACACACCCAAGCCCTATACTGCAGGGTTTTTTAACTAGCAACCTGTGGCCTTCAGCCACATGAAAAATCTGGCCAGGAATGAAACGAACTGCACGACTATCATTTTGTAGTTCGTTTCAAAATACAAAAGCCAAGCAGGTTTTCTTAAATCTGCCCTGGACAAATAGCTTGTCCAGGACTAACACTTTTTATTTTGCATTGGAATCACAGCAACGCCTGTGACTGCAATGCACTCTCATGGCCTCAATATGCCTACGTGCGCATCCTAGGGGGAACATACAGCAACCCGTACATGTGACACCAGTCACTGCCTCACAATAATTAATGTAGACCGCACACCAACCAGATAAAATATGATCTAGGTCTTGTCAGACCTGATAAAGGTGCATGCCTTGAACCAAAATTTGCTACATGGGCTAATAAAGTCCACTTATGTTTCACTTTTTCTTTTTTTGTGTGCTGCCTTCATTTTGGCTGTCTGTCTATCATGTGTGATACATTATTTCCTCGTCAGTCCAATAATAATCTCTATTATCTTAATAAATAGAGAATGTGGCCATACATGTTGCTTTAATAAGTGACTGATTTATGATTTTGGTTTGTATTTAATTTCTATGATGATTTTTTTTCTTTCTTTTTCATTTGTTTTTCCTTTTTTCTTGGAAATTAGCCAAATATTTTATTTTTTTACCGTTCCCAGCGGCAGGAGAATCCAGACAATCCCTATAAAGTGTGCTGAAACGATACCTATGTGGGACTGTGTCCCACGCTCCTGCGTTTTCTGTTGCAGGCGCGCTCAGGTATCCAGCAGAGCCCTGCAAGCTTTGCATATTTTTAATCACAGTTTGATTCATTTTTGAAATCACCAGCGCTTATTGTGGCGGCGAGAACAATATTTTAAAGTGCTGTTTTATTAATGTAAGCAAGCCTTGCCAGTAATCACATTAATTTGCGAATGATGTTATTGTGTTGTGTAAATTTTAAAGGCTTTTCCTAGCCGTTGTAGATTTTACAGTGATATGGTCAAATATATGAAAATCAAGCACATGGTTTGTTTCCATCATGCCAGTAGCTCAGATGAACCAAATAATCTTTTTCTGCGCATGAATATGATAAGTACATAGATGCCTTCTATTATCCCTAATTACAGGTGAACACCCGAGCAGGATCATCCAGCAACTGCAGCCCCTCGGTGTCGGACAGCTTACCCAGCAATAGGTAAGTGCATTCTTGCACATTAAAGCGTGCACGTTGCTGTTCGGTGTCAGTCAGGCCCCCCTATAAAAGCATTACCCCAGGGCTGTGTTCAGGAAAATGGCAGTAAGCGCTACTTGGATGTGTTTCTCTAAACTGTCGAGGAGCAACTTAACGGCTGAGGCAGTGAATGGAAAATAATGGAAGTAATCCACGGATGGCTAATAAGGGGACTGAAGCACGACCTATTACATGTGTACATTCATCAGGGTCCTAACCCTATATTACTCACTGCTCAGGGCTCTGGAGATTTGTCATATGACTATTATGTCAACCGACTATAGAAAACATTTAAAGGGACTGTCCATATTGTCTGTATTCCATACCTGCACAGATACAAGTTACACACGTGACAATGAGGACAAGTGTGCACTCTACATGAAGGAACCTGAAAACCCATCTCTTCAAGAAAGCCTACAGCCTGCAATAACCATTCTGCCGCCTCGCCATCGCCAGAGCAGCCGCCTCTCCATCGCCAGAGCTGCTGCACCTCTGACCTTCTGTCTCTTCCCCACTATCCCATAGAATGTAAGTCCGCAAGGACAGGGTCCTCTCCCCTTTGTACCAGTCAGTCACTGTAAACTTGTTTACTGTAAATGATATTTATAACCCTGTATGTAACCCCTTTCTCATGTACAGCACCATGGAATTAATGGTGCTATATAAATAAATAATAATAATAATAATAATAATAATAAAAAGGAACCCGGCTATGTGAGAAAACAGATCCGCATCAAGATATGGCTCCATAGTTGTCTATGGCCACCATGTAGCTAATCTTTACTCCACAAATCTGTTCAATTAACTTTCTCAATGTAATTGTTCCCCCAAATGTAACTAGAACCAATTAGTAGTATATCTAGATGCAATTAGCATCCAAGAATGACGAAAAGTTGGCGTGCCGACTACTGCCATAAATGCGTGCCGCTGCTGGTGTCTCTGTACACAGGGATGTGGAGTCGGTAAGCCAAACCTCCGACTCAGACTCCTCAATTTCCATGACACCGACTCTGACTCCGACTCCACCAAAATGGGCTCCGACTCCACGACTCCAACTCCTACCCCACAGTCCTGTCTGTACAGTGCAATGCCGGTTAGCGGAAAATATCTCCGAGGATTCAACACACGTTTTTTCTGTATGATTCTGCATTAAGCTTGAAGGGGAAAACTTTGTGTTCAGAGGCATATTAAGGTACAGGCTGGCCCCATAATGTGCAATGGGTGTTGTGTTACAGCTCAGAAGTTATAATTAGTACACCCGTGTCCATGAGACCTAGTAGGACATTGGAGGAAGCTGAACTTTTTAGGGGTTCAGAAAGGACCTTTACGGAAGCACAGTTTTTACAACATGGATTGTACAGTTGTTGTATGCTGACAACAGTCCATCTCTGAAATAAACAAAAAGTACAGGGGCTCGAGTACATGGCGGGGCCACAAATTTAAGTACACCTTGTTCCCCATCTATCTCTGCCCTTGTTTGGCTCCATGAAGCCAGCGCTGCCAATCAAAGAAGCTGTGTGGGTATGGAGTGAAAAGAAGCAGGTGGGAAGATGTAGTAAAATGTTTGGCCGTACCAGGGGTGCACCGAGCGCTTGACGTTCAACAGATTCCCTTTAAGATCATGTTTGAAGCCTAAAATTGAGGCATAAGTCAAGAGGATCTTTTGACTTTTGAGAAATAATACCAAACCTGTGCAATATACTCTCCGCTCTCTGTATACCAGTGTATATAATAGTGTATCTACTATGCTATTAAATACGCCAAAAACGTATTGGTGCCACAAGGACAGACAGAGGCTCACTAGAGTGTAAATGAACCCTAATGGATGTGACTGTCTGCAGGAATTGTCCTTACTGGTAGTGACAGATGTGATATTTCACAGCACCATTATTATTAGGAAACAGATATCTACTATAGGATCTGCAATAGCAGGCGAAACCACGCCGTAAAGTTTTTTGTTTTGTTTTTTTAAACCGTAGTCCTATGCTGCAAGCAAGAGGCGGATTATAAAACATCTGGATTATATGTCCAGATTGGTTCAACTACATAAACAGATCAGTAGAGTAAAATTACATTTTTCTTATTAGGTGAACATTCATTTTTTTTCTTATAAAGCATTTTTTTCTTAATTGCTATATTCTAAAGACATGGCAATGATGTTACACTTATATACAGTGTGTGACTAACAAGGTGTGTGGTCTTCTCTTACAGCCTTAAAACTTCTTCTGCGGAGCTTAAGAAAATTTTGGCCAATGGACAGGTACAGTACATTTTCTCTAATCCTGGATCAGTGGAGCCTGATGTATGTAGTCTGGGTTATCAGATGGTTTTACAAATGTGTATAAGAAATATCTAATTGTAGAAAATCTCCCGGGTTGACCATGTAATACCAACAATGATTGGGTGCAACAGACGGGTAATCATTGATACTCTGCTGCTCTTTATTCCAGCCAGACTAGGGGTTATCTGTTCACTGTCCATGATATCTATATATTCCCATAGGGCCAATAGAAAGGGGTTGTCTTAGGGTGGGGATGGGGTGAGCCACCAAAACTGTGATACTAGAAGTTTGTTTTTTTTGTACTTAAATTAATTGGCTCTTTGCTTATTTCTGCACAATTTTCTAGATTATCATTTTTTTCAGATTATCAGATGCATAGTTAAGGAATCCTCACTGTATTTGCTATAAGGTTTATCCTAGCACTGCATGATATAGCTGGAATTCTTCCATAGGTGCACGCTGATATCAGCAATATTATATTTATATGGCAGCGTGGAAAAATATGCTGTAAAGTAAGAATGCTATAAAAAATGTGGTTTCTTTTGGTTTTAATTCTCAAAATTCAAAATGAATGAACAAAAAGAAATCTGTATCCAGTCAATATTTAGTGTGACCGGCCTTTTGCTTTTAAAACAGCATCAATTCTTCTAGGTACACTTGCACAAAGTTTTTGGAAAAACTTGTCAGGGAGGTTGTTCCAAACATCTTGGAGAACTAACCACAGATCTGTGGATGTCGCTTGTACAAATCTTTCTGTCTCTTCATGTAGTTACAGACAGACATGATGATGAGATCAGGGCTCTATGGGATTCGTATCATCTCTTCCCAGGACTCCTTGTTCTTCTTTACTCTGAAAATTGTTCTGAGTGACATTGGTTGTGTGTTTGGGGTCATTATCCTTCTACAGAATACATTTGTAGCCAGTCAGATGCCTCCCTGAGGGTACTTTCATGATGGATTAGTGTATGCCAGTATTTCTCAACATTGAGGAATATGACGTAGCAGTACATAATTGTTGGGGTGCACGCGGGGCTCAGGAGCTGCGCTCTCTTCTCACACAGTATATGCTGGCACCATTATATAGCCGTCACCCGTGACTGACATTAGCAAGCAGAGCTGAGCTTCAGTCGCTGCTTTTAACAGTTTAAATGCCTCTGGCAGCAGCATTTATTAAATGGTGTGGTTCCCTGTGTGCGCATGCAATGGCTCACATCAGCCCCCTGCAATACCACCCACGTATAATCCTCAAATCAAATTGCCAAAATTGGTTTTGGTCAAAATTGCTCCCGAAAAAAAGGAATTCAAAACGATGAAGGCATCATATCTGCATGAAAATCATATCAGTAAAATCATACTGATCCGGACAATTCCATTACTCAATCATTTTTACAAAAGACTGAATGCTGTAAAAACAAAACCTCAAAAAACCTTGGTGGAATTACATTATTTATTTTTTATTTTTTTCCCATGTTTCATTGCATGACGGAATGAATGGTGTCGCCCGATCTTTGATGGGCTATATGCATGAATTTTGGAGTATAAATCATTTTTTTCAATTGGGTTTCATTAAAAAAAATGGCAAAGTTTGCCTTCTATAACCGCTGTGTTGCACTGTCTTTTGCTGGCTGCAGAATTAGTTAACTGAGAATCTATCAGTAAGCAGGTTCTGATGGGAGAGATTGTATCTCTTATCTGTCTTTTTCTGAGCTCTTCTGTGCTAATCTATGATCACAGACCACATCAAAGTTAAGCTGAATAATCTGGTCATAATTCATTGGAGAGGAGCTCAGAAAAAGACAGATAAGTTACAAACTCTGCTGGCTGCTGAGTGAGTTAACTGAGAATCCGTCGGGAAGGTGGTTCTGATGAAGTGTTTGAAACTCTTTTATCTGTCTTTTTCTGAGCTCCACTTCATGGGATTATGACCAGAAAGTTCAGCTCCGCTTTGATGTGGTCTGAGGTCATAAATCAGCACAGAGGAAATCAGAAAAAAAATCAGATAACCATTACAAACTCTCCTGTCAGAGCCAGCTTACCGATGCATTCTCAGTTAACTCATTCCACAGCCAGAAAAGTGCAGGGAAGCGAAGAACATGTGAAAAACAAACAAACACACAAGCAGTGCAAAATTCTTAATGCACCCCAATGGCAAAAGTGATTATTGGCCCTAAATACATGCACATAAGTAGAAATTAAAATAGTCCCTAAAGAGTTCCATGTCCTTTAAACCGTTCCCTAATGTTTTCTGTAGAATGGGGCGCTTCATTTAGGATAAGCGTCATCATATAACCTGGCTGATTGGCTCTATGTTCATAGATGGTATTGCTTCGATTTGAGGACATAGCCTGAATCCCTCATCGAGGTTTCGCCTCATTCTCACTGGGTAGAAATAATCTGCCACTTTAACAGCTCATTTATCAGAATTATTTCACAGCGTCATGTTCACTTCTACTTTCTCCTCTGCTGAAGTCAGGACTTGGCTCTTCTTATGTGTTGTGTAGCAAGAACTGGTCCAAGTCTACTGCCCGCGTAGTAGGCACGTGGGACTTGTGCATTTGATAAGCAGCAGGCTCCCCCTCGCTGCTCTGGGGAGGCAGCTGCCCGATGCTATCAAGCCTACCTATTAGGATCAATTGGCCAAGACATCTGTGTCACAGCAAATAAAAGGGTCTTATTGATTTCCTAACTGCTGCTCACTTTCCTTCCTTGTTCAGACGCTTGAAATCTTAATTATCTCAGCGTCTTCCCTGCGTGACCCTCTCCAAGACTCATCGGCATTTCATGAATCAAGTCGTCATAGTTGAACATGTCAAGAAGACAATTAAGCAGCCCTTCCTCTGTGTCCTCCATTCACCCCCACCTAGTAAACACACACACATCTATCACACACTCTTCATTTACTCACTCTGGCCACTAACCCCACCATGCGGAAACCTCTTCATTGCATAGAATCGGGCCGCTCACACTTATCTTGCTACTAATATAAAAGAGAACACTATGGGAGCGATCAACCTCGGTGTGGTCAGGAAAAAAAGGCATCATCTGACCTGGATTTATGCCCAACGTGCTGTGATGCCGAGGCTTCCAGCAGTTACAGGGTTATTACAACTCATTATTAATCATTAATAGAAAACGAAAAGCCATTCCTCAAGTTAATCAGATATTGACAGGCCAGGAATAGTGGTGCATTGATACAGGTTATATGGTATAAATATTTATTTCATTCCTGTCACTCCGGGTGAATGCGGGTATTGATCACTTATTGATATTGTCAGCACATGATAGGAAGCATTGTTGCCGCAACTGGGAAGGTGCTTTTTTGTCTTCATCAGAAATATACCAGTCCTGTGGTCAGGGATTCTTAGGGAATGTGTACACAGCGGCTTTTCCAGGTGGGTTCCTCCTGAAAAGCAGTAAAAAAATAAATAAAAACTGTGCACAGCTTCATCTTTTGTCACCTATTTAACCGCTTCAGGCATCGAAAGCTGTATAGCGGCTGAAAGGAGTGACTTGTCCGTTCTTCTGGGGGAAAAAAAAAAAGATGTCTAGGTAAAGCACCGCCAGTGTTTTCCTGAAGTGTCTTCCTACAGCAAAAACTAAGTGGGTATGATGACGTCTAAAAGATGCTGTGTATATATACAAATTGACCCGGACTCATCAAAGCTTTTACAGCAGAAAACTTGTGTAAAAAGCTTTGAAAAGTCGCTAAGATTTTGTGCAATTTGGAGTTACGCAAAGAAATAGCGACTTTTGGTGTTTACATGCCAGTTTCATGTACCGGGGAATCGGGAGCATTTGACTCAAGAATGTCTCAAGTGAGGTACCACAGGGTTCTGTCCTGGGCCCTGTATTGTTCAACATCTTTATCAATGATTTAGATGAAGAAATTGAGGGTACACTGATTAAATTTGCTGATGACACAAAGCTAGGAGGGATAGCTAACAGTAGAGAAGAGATAGAGAGGATTCAAAAAGATATAAATAAACTGGAGCAGTGGGCAGCAACTAACAGAATGGTTTTTTACAAGGAAAAATGCAAAGTATGCATCTGTGCAATAAAAATGAAAAAAAGCATATACAGAATGGGAGGAATAGGGCTAGGCAACAGCACATGGAAAAAAGAAATTTTAGCAACAAAAAAGGATAAACACACCGGCGCTCCCAAAAAGATAAACTAAAAAGCTGCAGGTGCCTAGACAGCTACTGTGCTGGCTCTGTCATGAAAAAGGGAACAAAATACATAGATAAGGACACCGCGCTAACTAAATGAGACAGTACAACTGTATAAAATGAACGTCTGGCTAGACAAAATGTGTACCAAACTGAAAAAGACGTGCGGCACACTGGAAATGAAAATGAAACTTATGTCCACACTGCAGTGGACAATAATCAAAGCAATAATACCACAGACAAAACCAATGTAAGTGCCTGGTGAGGGCACAATAAACCATGAAAGTGTGTGTATAATAGAGGAATGCACACTTACTGGATGATGGTGTTGTTGCTGTGTAAAATGCTGGCGGTTATTCAGCAAGGGCTGTCAGCGTTCTCTTAGATATTAGAACAGAGCCACCAGCGGTTCAGGTGTCTGACGGTGAAGTGTCCAAAACAGCAGCGCCGGGCGGCACAAACACCTGAAAGTGTGGGGAGCGTCCTCCCTGGTGAATGTACGCCGCGCGCGCCTGGAACACCAGTTTGGTACACATTTTGTCTAGCCAGACGTTCATTTTATACAGTTGTACTGTCTCATTTAGTTAGCGCGGTGTCCTTATCTATGTACATGGAAAAAAGACTTGGGTATACTAATAGATCACAGACTGAACATGAGTCAACAGTGTGATGCAGCAGCAAAAAAGGCAAATACAATTCTGGGATGTATTAACAGAAGCACACAGTGTAGATCACGCAAAGTCATTATTGCCCTCTACTCCTCTTTGGTCAGACCTCATCTGGAATACTGTGTCCAGTTTTTGGCACCACATTTTAAAAAAAGAGATCAACAAACTGGAGCAAGTTCAGAGAAGAGCGACCAGAATGGTGATCGGTCTGCAAACCATGTCCTATGAGGAACGGTTACAGGATTTGGGAATGTTTAGCTTGCAAAAAAGAAGACTGAGAGGAGACTTAATAGCTGTCTACAAATATCACAAGGGCTGTCACATTGTAGAAGGATCATCTTTATTTTCAGTTGCACAAGGAAAGACTAGTAGCAATGGGATGAAACTGAATGGGAGAAGACACAGATTAGATATTAGAAAAAAACTTTTTGACAGTGAGGGTGATCAATGAGTGGAACAGGCTGCCACCAGAGGTGGTGAGTTCTCCTTCCATGGAAGTCTTCAAACAGAGGTTGGAAAGACATCTGTCTGGGATGATTTAGTGAATCCTGCATTGAGCAGGGGTTGGACCAGATGACCCAGGAGGTCCCTTCCAACTCTACCATTCTATGATTCTATGACTCTAATACACACCCTCATCAATACCAGTGTGAAAATCACTGGTCTTTATGATTCGGGGTCTTAGCGTTAGCCAGGAATTATTTTGATATATTCTTTAGGGAAGATTCAGATGACTACAACTCTGACGAGGATCACAACATGGTCACCGCTTTACTTTAACCAAGCATGCTATTTATGTCTTGGAAATTGGAATAGACCCACAGACGGAAGATCATATGTGCAGAAGCAAAAATACCAACACCCCGAACAGTCTCACCGAAATCCCTATCAGCCACTTGTATCTACTTCAGCTTCAATTTAAGGTTTCACGGTCTATTAATTCCAGTGATAAAATATTCAACAGGAACGGCGGTGCAGTAAATTGTGTTCATATACTGCAGACATAACACTTTATATAAAGGTATCATGGGGTAAATGAAAAGCGCTGCTTGTGCGTAGATTGTACAAATGAATTTAGTTTGCTTTTAGATCTGTTTTCTTGCAGTCTTGTGTTTCTGTTCTGTAGGGTTTAGATATACAGTATTTATTTCTTCACATTATTGGCTGATATTCTTTAATATAGAGGGCTTGTAGTTTAGGCTTAATTGATGCTCCTGATGTCAGCGAAGATCTGAAGATGCTGATGGAGTATATGATGTGACGTCACGGTAAACCTCTCAAGCTACTTGTTACTCGCTGTTCTTCCAGTGGAATAAAAACTGACCTCTATTTCTTTGTGCCATTGCTCAGGGTCTAAGTTAAGTTTGGTGGAGGACACAACTCCCCTATATGTAGGGATCTACCATAACATACCAAAACTTATACACATTGCATGGAAAAAAAATATGTATACCAAGGTGATCACCAGAAAAAAATATTTATTTAACATAATCACATGTGATAAACCACAAACAAAGATTTAAAACATTTAAAAGGCCAAACGTGGCCATAATACAAAGACACAGATGCAGTCTATTATGAGACTAGGGTCCACCCCTAACTGTCCAAAATATGGGATCTCTCGATTTTACTGAACTATCAATGTCAAAATGCAAATAATTATTTAAAAATAGGTAATAATATCCCGTTATCTACTCCTCAATGTATACAAATATCCACAATGTACTTATAGAATGTAGTACAATATGCAGAAGCAAAATGTGCAGTAAGCAAAAGATACCATACTGGAAATGTCACGACTTATCGGGAGTCCTGGAACCAGGGACTCCTTCTTTGTCTGTAATGTTAGGGGCATGTTTACACTGGTAGATAATTGGGAACATGCGCTCTTGTGATTGTCCACTCACTGATTGTTGACTTGTCTAAATCTGCCATAAGTATCCAATTTCCCTGCAGCGCCTCCGCAGGAGAAACTAAACATAACACACCATTCCAATTCCAATGAATGGGTTGTCTCCATAGAGCAGGCCATGAAAGGTCTTCTGGTGCGCGAGACACTGTTTTAAGCCATGATCACGCATTCAGTATTTGGTCAGTTTCTTTCCCCAGTATCTATAAGCCAAAACCAGGAGTGGAACAATCAGAAGAAAAGTATAATAGAAACACGTCACCACTTCTGTATTTATCACCCACTCCTGGTTATGGCTACTGAGGTAAAATACTGACCAAATACTGCGTGTGTGAACATGGCCTTAGGCTAAGTTCCCATGATGAGTATTTAGTACATTTTTGATGCTGCCGATTTTCTGCGGCATTTTTGCACCAATTAGGTTACCGATTTTTTTTGCATTGCTTTTTTTATGTGAAGGTTTTGTTATTTTTCCAGCTGCAGTTTTTATGTCCTTTTGATGTGTCACCTCTTTTGTTTTGGCTGCTTTCTGCTACTTAGCTTTGAAAAAACTGTATTGATAAAATGGCAGTTACATACGTATGTATTGCATTTCCGCTACAAAATATATATTTTTTAATGTACGGATTTTCTTAATTTCATTACAGTCTACATGTCAGTTTACGCAATATGTAAAAATATAATAAAATAAAATGCACATTGGGCATGAGATTTCTTTAAATCCCATTCACTTTTCTGGTACTGTACGGTGCCACATTTTTTGCCTAATAAAAATATGCAGTATGAAAAACACAGCTAATACTCATGGGAATGAACCTCACTGCTCTCCACTCTGACCCAGACTTGAAAATCCGGGGCAAAGACCCCTCAATCCTCAGAGAGGCAGTATGAAAATTGTTTTAACTGGATATCCCCTTTAGACCTAAGGATATTTTGTTATTTAGGAACTTTCTTGTCCTTATCCCCTGACTTCTTTGAACTTTGGGTTTCTCTTCGTTCTTTTTAACACCATTTTTTTTCCCAATACCCACATTTCCCATGAAGTGACGACTTATTAGCCTAACTTAATCAAAATTGAATCTCAAAGTAACACGACCAGCTATTGATGGGGTGACGGTACATTTTTACATGGGTCATATGTTAGATAACTTAGTTTGGTTACTCGCAATAGGTGCTTTCCCAGGTGCAATTTGTCTTAAGTCACACTTGGTCAAATTCATCGCTCCACCACTACACTCTTTGCAGGGATCGGCAGACATATGTAATACCGGTGCATATAGAGTACATCTGACCTTTTATCTCCTGAACAATGGGGGTAGGTGCCCAGTTATGATTCTGGAGAAAATCAGTGGCAAATATTTTTTTTACAGAACTTTAAGGGTATGTACACACGTTGCAGATTTGCCTGTGAAATCTTCTGCGCAAATTCTGCATCTCTTGGCAGAAAACGCAGGTAAAAATCCGCTCTGATTTGATGCGGATTTTCATGCGGATTTGTATGCGTTTTTGTATTCTAAATAAAGATCTATTATTTAACAAAAAAAAGAATTGTGATGTAATTTCTTGTCCAACCTTTTCATTTACGTACTCCATTGAAGAATAATGTTTACACACACAGATAGGTAGATAGATCTATAGATAGATAGATATGGGATGGATAGATAGATAGTTCGATAGATAAGGGATAGATAGATAATCTATGTATACATCTATCCCATATCTATCTATAGATCTATCTATATAATCTATCTATAGATCTATCTATCCCATATCTACCCATATCTATGTATAGATCTATCTAACTATCTATCTATAGATAGATCCATCTATAGATAGCTATATGTATAGATAAATACCAAGGCCGATGTTTAGTAATAAACTTAAAAAATGGTACATAGTGAGTTAAATAAAGACACATACTCATACAAAATCTGCCTTAGGCCGGGGTCACACTTGCGAGAAACTCGCACGAGTCTCGCACCTCAGTACCCGGCACTGCCGCCGGCACTCGGGACCGGATCGTTCAGCTGCATAGAAATACTTGCAGCGTGCACTCCAGTCCCGAGTGCCGGCGGTAGTGCCGGGTATTGAGGTGTGAGACTCGTTTCTCGCAAGTATGACCCCGGCCTTAAACGCAATATCTGTTTAATTAAAAAAAAAAAAAAAATGTTGTGGGCTCCTGCTCAATTTTCTGCACCAGAGAGGGAAAGCAGCCAACTGTGGGCTGATGTTTATAGCCTAGGAAGGGGTTAATACCCATTGATCTTCCCAGGCTATAAATATCAGCCCGCAGCTGTATACTTAGCCTTTACTGACTATAAACATAGGGGCCCCCAAAAAAAAACTGACGTGGGATCCCCCTATAATTATTAGCCAGAAAAGGCTAGGCAGACAGCCGCGGGCTGATATTCATAGCCTAGGAAGGGGCCACCTATAACAGCAGCCCGCGGCCACCCCAGAAATGGTGCTCTCTTCCCACTGCCCTGTAGTGGTGGCATATGGGGTAATATTTGTGGGGTTGATATCACCTTTGTATTGTAAGGTGACATCAAGCCGGCTTAGTAATGGACAGGTGTCAGTAAGACACCTATCCATTACTAATCCTATAGTTGTGAAAGGGTTAAATAAACACAGCCAGAATAAAGTATTATAGTGAAATAAAACACTACACAGTTTTACCATCTTTATTGTACATCTAATCCATGCGACGCCCTCGATCTCCTGCAAAAAAAATAAAATAATAAACCAGCACAAATACTCCCTGGTCTGATGTAGTCCATTTAATAACGAGTGTCCCACGAAGATCTCCCATAGAGAACAGTCACATCAGGAGACGTGACCGCTCTACAGGGCCTCCTGTGACACACTGACAGGAGACAATGGCTCCTGCAGTGTTCTCACCGAGGGTTCAATGAAGTTCAGGCTCTCATTTTACGGCGCTGCTGCGTGAGAATTTTCCCAAGCAGCGGTGCCGCAAGTGACAGTATGAACTCTGCTGAACTCACGGCGGCAGAGGGATACGGGTCGGTGGATTTCCTGCCGTCATTGTATCACCCGAGCCCCTGGAGAGCAGTCACATCTGCCGATATGACAGCTCTACACGAGAGATCATCGTGGGACACTCGTTATTAAATGGATTACATCGGAACAGGGAGTATACTGTTGGTTTATTATTTTAATGTTTTTTACAGGTGATCGAGGGCGTTGAGGACTAGGTGATTGGTGAGTATGTATTGTGTGTGTGTGTGTGTATGTGTGTGTGTATTATATATATATATATATATATATAGTGTATTTGTATGTACTGTATATGTATGTATGTATGTGTTTTGGGTTTTTTTAGACTTGAAGACAGTACCTGGATGATGGGATTACTACTGTCCCATCATCCGGCTAGCTCTCACTGTAGCAGGCATAGCCGGATGGGACTAGTCACATCGGACGATGCCTGCCTACATACAGAGACACGCACGCACGCACGCACATCTTCTCCGCACAGTCTCCGCCCACACATAGTCTCAGCCCACACTCCGCCCACATACTCTTCTTCCTCCCGATCTGCAGCGTTTCGCACACGCAACTCCGCAGCAAATTTCAGATCTATTTAACCTGCGATTTTGCTGCGGATTGGCCTTTCTCAATGGGTGCAGAAACGCTGCAGATCCGCAAAAAGAATTGACATGCTGCGGAAAATAAAACGCTGCAAATCTGCATGGTTTTTTTCCACAGCATATGCACAACAGTTCTCAATTTCCCATTGATTAACATTGCTTGTGCACTATACTGCGTATTTGATGCAGTTCCGTGCGTCCAAAAATGCTGCGGAAGCACATCAAAATCCGCAACGTGTGCACATAGCCTTTAATATCTCAGTATGTGGGGTTTGGTAGATATGAAATAACCTTCTCTCTCGCCTGAAGACGTGTTAAACAGGCTAACCCATTCACTTAGTGTCCGTCCGAGTCGCTGAAGATCCCCATCAGCCCTCCCTTGGTGTGACCCCCGCACCTCTGATATATCATCCAAGCCTGACACCTTTTATCAAACTTTAATGAAATGACCCAGGCAAACAAATTGTCATTAAACTTTCCATCACTCTGTCCCTTGGTATCACCTTTTATAAATTGGTCGGCAAATGTTGTATTGATCTTGCTGTTCTTGCAGCTGAACTTGAAATGACCTGGGCCTTGTGTTGTTTATTGCCCCAAGTTGCTTTTGGCTGACACTTTACATCCTAAGCTTGACACCGTCTTCCTCTGTCACTCATTTTCCGTGTTCTGTCTCTCCGTTTTCATTTCTCTCTCTCTTAATTCACTCTCGCCACCATCACTGATATCTCCCATCTGCGGTCTCTCCTGACTATGTCTGTCAGTATCTGTTCCCTCACTCCTACTTCCGTTCCTCATCATTTTCAGTGCATATTTTCTGTTATTACCCTTTTCTTCTTTACTTGATCCCTGATTTTTATAGTGATATGTTGCCACTTTTCCATCTCAGTTGCATACATAACACTTCTCTAATAGCATGTTATCACCGGAATAGCGCACTAAAGGGATTGTCTCATATTTGCCACATGGCTGTGTCAGCAGAGGATGGGGTCTTTTACAGCAGCCTGGAGTAAGGAAGCCATTAAAGAGGAACTGTCACAAGATCAAAAGTGGTCACTGTTTGCTCTTCTTTTATGCTCACTGCTCCCCTTAGTTGTTTTTTTTTTTAGATCTGTCATATAGTTGCAGAGATATGAGCCTTTTTCTTTTTTCATGCTAATCTTTATTATCTTTTACTAAGTGGGTGGAGCTCACAGGGTAATAATGCAAAGTAGCCTTAAGACACACCCCCGAGGATCTGCCAACCACGCCCACTTAGGCTATGTAAGGCCATTAGTACAAAATGAAAAGGCCGATATGTCTGCCACTGTATGGCAGATTAAAAAAATAAATAAATTAAATCAGAATACTTAGGGGAGCAGCGGCAATACATAAAATAAGCACAAATAGTGGCAACTTTTAACTTGGTGATAGGTCCTGTAGTGTAAATGGCAACCTGTAATCTGTAAGCAGAATTAAAGGGCAATAGTGGACAAGCAAAATGCTTTTATCCAGCCACAAAACAGAGTGATTCTGGTAGTAATAAAGTATTGGGGAATTGCACTTTAACCTATTTCATATTCTATTCTGGTGGACACAATTATTATTTTTTTTATATGTATTCATTTTTTTCATAACAATGCACATTTTTTCAGATATTAAATTTTTGTTTTGTTTCTTTTGTAGATCAATGAACTTGACATCCAAAACCGTGATATTCTTGGTCATGGAAATGGAGGCACTGTGTATAAGTAAGTATAACAAGGATGTGTGTGTGTGTGTGTGTGTGTGTGTGTATCAAATTCAAAGAAGCTTTATTGGCAAGGCCAAATAAACATCAGTTTTGCCAAAGCACGTGTACAGTAGGGTATAAAGATAGGGACTGTGGGGATGATGGATGGGAAACATCCAGGCTGGGGACTATGGAAGTCCATGGCATATCATAGGTGTCTTTGTCGCAGTCTATAGCATGCGCTCACCTACTGCGCTGCTATCTCCACCGCGCTCTTTCCTTCACACAGAAGGATATATGTTTTCTCTTCCTTCATGGAGTTGAGATTGGAGAGTCTCCTGAATTGAGTGTCCCTCATTGCTGAGCATTTGGTGCAATGTAGCAGGAGTGGATCTCATACTTCAGGGCATACACACACACACACACACACACACACACACACACACATTTATTTATATACGATATATTGGCTCTCATCCTCCAGGGTATTATATGTGTATATGTATATATAAATATACAGTTAGGTCCATATATATTTGGACAGCGACAACATTTTTCTGCTTTTATCTGCTTAATTGAGAATGTCATAATGGCGGGATTGCCCACACCTGTCCATGAAATAGCCTTGGAGTCAATTGTCCAATTACTTTTGGTCCCTTTAAAAACAGGGTGGCACATGTTAAGGAGCTGAAACTCCTAAACCCTTCATCCAATTTTAATTGAAAGCTGAAAGTCTGAACTTCAACGGCATCTGGATTGTTTTGTTTAAAATTCATTGTGGTAATGTCTATAACCAAAATGAGAAAAATGTTGTCTCTGTCCAAATATATATGGGCCTAACTGATGATGGTCTGTAAGTCTGTAAGCCAATAGAGATCTGCAAATATCGATGGTTAACACAAGGACATAATGTTGTCGGCAGCACTGGTCCTGTGTACACTAGGCAATGAGCTTCCAGTAACAATGATTTTGAAGCAAACACAAAAAACATAGCACCCCACTAATGAGATTTTATTATTGGTATGCAAAAAAAAAATCCATGACATTGTTGATCACAGAATTAGGAAAAAAGTCGTGTCGTGGTGATTTTTTTTGCAGAAACGTGGTCGGCAAAAGAAAAAAAAAAAGTAGACTCCTACACTATAAGGCCTCTTTCTGACGCGTGAAATATGGCCAAGTCTCGCAGGTTAAAACCCTCTTCTGGCGCCGGCACTCCAGAGCGGAGCGTGCGGCCGCACAGCAATACTTGGAGCTGCACGCTCCGCTCCCAAGTGCCGGCGGCAGAGCAGGGTTTTAACCTGCGAGACTCGGCCGTATTTCACGCAAGTGAGAAGGAGCCCTAATAGATATATGTTTATGAAAAACAAGAAGAGAATAGAACTCATACATGAAAATGGGCATGTGAACAGGGCGTTACAGACTGATACAGAGCTTTTACACTGAATAACTGATGGATAACGGGATTGTCAGCTCTACTTAGGTGGTTATAATCGGATGTTGTGACAAATCAATTTCTATCAGGAAACTAAGATGCAACATGCATCCAATTCATTTCCCCAGTGGATTTAGTTTTTTCCCTGCTTGTTCATGGTAGATCCCAGAATTTGTGATCTGATCATATGAAATCCAGAGATGAGCTGGGATTAGGGAAATGCTACAATCCGAGAAAAAAGTCCTGAAGTCCCCGATGCTGGATCAGTTGTTATATTACAGACTTCTCCTATCCTATAGCCGTCCTATCTCCGTGTACAGTAGATGCTTGCCTTGTGCTTTCCTTGCAGCCCCATGTAGCAGAATACCCATCAGTCCAGCCGGCAGATGTGCTGGATCATGTAAAGTGCCTGCTCGTATACATGTATCCTATATGTTTCCGATCTATAATGACGAGATCAAAATGATTTATTATTATACTTTCCGTGCGGTCACACTCGCTCACACAGTAGTGTTAATCCAGACTCAGCAGATTTTTTATTTTTTTTTCTGAAATATGGCAGCCACATATTGATTTTATTTTTGTTTCCTCCACTCAATTGGATGAAAACTTGTTTGTGTAGCAATATCGGTCTGTCCAGAACCCTGAAACAATACTCTCCACGCTCTGTAATCACCAGCCTGCTTCTCAGGGATAATAACATTTCTGTAAAGAAATAAAGCTATACAAAGCCCCTTCATCACATGAATCACCAGGAGGCATTCCCGACACCCCACTATAAACCTCTAAAATCCAGGATTGTTAACAATTTCACCTCTGGATATTACAGCAGAGTGCAGCACTGCCATGTGAGAGGTCGACAGACCTGACACCATGGACGAAATATCATATATAATATGATCTAATCAACGCGCTAACTGTAGGAAAGAATAAAAAACTTATTTTTTTTACTCAGATTACCATCAAGTTATTCATGAGTTTTCAGGACTTTTCTTTATATAAAAGCACATGTCACAGTTCCATTTAGTATCGCACATGCAGATCTCTAAAGGCCGTGTCCGATGTGCAGTTTAAATGCCCATTGTACCAGGGTGCATGGACATATACATTTCAGGTGGTCAAAGGTTGTAAAAATTGTCCTCAGAATACATTCTGGTCAATTTTTTCATTAGGTGATGTTCACACAGTATTATTTAAGGTTTTTTTTTCTATTTATTTCTATGGAACATACAAGCAGTTTTTTATTTACTATTAGGGCTCGCTCACACGAGCGTATACATCGGAGAAGTGCTAGCTGATTTTTTTTTTTATCAGCTAGCACACTGGCCAATGTTATTCAATCTGTCAGTAGAAATAATCACAGAAATAATCACAGCATGCTCTGATTTGACTTTGAAATAAGATGCCATTCAGCCATTCTAGTTTGAGATGACATCTGAGTACAGTCCGATTTCTGCGGACTCACACAATGGAGAAGATGGAGAATTTTTGATATCCATCTTCTCCTCAGTGCACTTCCATTCTCTCATCTGAGAGAATTAGATCCCACGATGTTGGCGCTGTGCTCCCACGATGTTGGCGCTGTGCTCCCACGATGTTGGCGCTGTGCTCCCACGATGCGCCGACTCTGTGCTCCCACGATGCGCCGACTCTGCTCCCACGATGCGCCGGGGCGCTGTGCTCCCACGATGCGCCGGGGCGCTATGCTCCCACGATGCGCCGGGGCGCTGTGCTCCCACGATGCGCCGGGGCGCTGTGCTCCCACGATGCTGACGCTGTTATGACACTCTGATCAAACTCTGACAGAGTGTGATCAGTGTCATTTGCCAAATCTGTCCGATTCTTTCGGATGAGATATAATTATGGCTGTCAGACCGTAGCCTTAGGGTTCCTTGGTGGGAAAAATAAAAGTGCATATCACGTCTTGAAGCAGATTCTGATCGAATCCGCTTAAAACTAGCCACGACTGTCCAATTAAAAAGCTGCAAAAAGAAAAAAACACAAACTTTCTAAAATCTCTTCAAAACAACTTTAGGAAACAAGTCAGAAAAAAAAAAAAAGTTACCAAAAAAGTAAAACGTTTTCTGAAGCTCTTCTCTTTCCATTCGAAAAATTTGTCCAATTTGTCCACCTCAAAAAAACTGTGTGAGCATAGGGTAGTGTTGCAACGGGTGTGTTATTTATAGTACAATAACAAGTTATGCCATTTCTGATATACTTGTATGGGATAAAACAACCTGGACTTATCACAAGGACCTGCTTCAGTACATTTATCAGAACTGTGTCTTGTAACAAGCCTTACTTGTCTATAACTTGACTAAGATGTTTTTATCAAGGTTCCGATTCAATTACTTCAAACAGAGATGTTGAAATTGGTGATATATTACTAATCCCCACCAATCCCCAGGTTGCAGCCCTAATTTAGCATTTTGTCCCCTGTTAAAGGAATCTGTCAATAGGATCAACCTTTCCAAGCCATCTATATGGACCTGCAGGTCATAGGAAGCTGAATAAAATGACGCCTTGATATTTGCAATCTGATATTTTTTTACGAACTATTGTAATTTCTCTGAAATGTGTAAATGAGCTGATAAGATCTATGGGCGAGACTTAGATCTCCATCAGAATCTGCCTCCAGAGATTATTTTAAACGAAAGGGGACGATAAGAGTGTGAGACATGTAATGACTGACAGTCTGCTCTCCTGATCTACATGTCTCACACTGGTAACTCCCCCTTTCTTTTAAAATAATCTCTGGAGGCAGATTCTCATGGAGATCAAAGTCTGTCCCATAGATCTTAACAGGTATAATTTTTTTTTTTAAAGGTATCATTGTATGTCTATATAGACGGCTTAC
Organism: Ranitomeya variabilis; assembly: GCF_051348905.1. Classification (NCBI taxonomy): domain Eukaryota; kingdom Metazoa; phylum Chordata; class Amphibia; order Anura; family Dendrobatidae; genus Ranitomeya; species Ranitomeya variabilis. The sequence goes on along the minus strand of NC_135236.1, from coordinate 126,204,691 downwards.
GAGGGTTGATCCTACTGACAGATTCCCTTGCACAATGGCGCTTTGTAAACTAGCTGTTAGCCCCACTGTGCATTGGAAATCTATAATGGGACTTAATGCTAAATCAGCCCTAAATGTTCCCTTCAATCTTAGGGTTAGTAAGGGTCCAAAAAGCTGTAACCCCACCAATCATAATGTGTGATTACTATTAATACGCCATCACATTAACGAACGTGTTGTAAGGGTTAGCTTTCGTCAAGCACATTAATGCATTCCAGCTATTTATTTCATTTTTCATTTCTTTAATCCGTCCTTTTCAAACAGATACTTGTATATCATGTCAAATCCGATTCCCTTGGATATGATGTAAAGTTACTTGTATGCAGATATAGCCAGTTACAATAGGGCTGAGTGATTTTTGATGCAGATGAAGCCCCCACTGGCATCATGGCGTCTATACAGATGTCAGAATGGCATGAGTGATCCGTTATGATCACTCATAAATAATCCATCCTGATCTTTATTTTCCCATTCTCTTGTAATAGAGCCTTTAGGTTTACATGTTTTACTCTACACACTAGACTAGCACAATGCTACACTATTCTGACCATCACAAGCGGAAAAGGTCTAACGCAAGTGTGAACAACACTGTATCAACAGACCGGCAATAGTTACTGGATATTTAATATTATTTTCTTGATGTATAAAATCCCCTTTAAATGTATCCAGAGTTATTTCTGCTGTCCCTGTATTTTGCAGCAACCAGGGACTGCCATATGCTATCCTCTGGCTCACTGGCACGTACACTTTGTAATATTTCCCTCTGCTTTGTAAAGTGAAGGATACACAATGTAGGCAACAAAGCAATAAACTATAGCTAATTGATTTAGCGGAAAAAAAAAAAATGAAAAAAAAAAAAAAAGCAAAATGAGGAGAAAGGCTGATATATATTAGAAATCACAGAGCGGAAAACCTCCAGAGGAAGAGCTCGTTTAAAGTCATAAAAACTTTTCCCATCACCTTTAACAAGTCTGTATGTCTTTATTCCTGGCAGTAAATGAGGAGCTCGCACGTTTATTTGAATTTAACTTTCTTACAAAACCAATTAAGCCTCAAACAACTGTCAGTGTGCCCCATCCATCCTGTTCTCGCTTGAGGAACAGACAGCTCTGGTTCTGTGCCGCCATTTCACGGCCTAATTAAGCGCGTGTGCCGCGATGCACTTCAGAAACTCATCCTCTGTTCCTGTCCGCGCTTCTTGTTTCTGTTGAGCTGTTCTTGATGCTTTGTATCTCAGTCAGTAGGTACGTCACTTATGTAAGAGAAAGCAGAATACAAAGATGATGATCCATCCAAACCAGAAATAGCCAACATAACCTAAAGGGGTCATATTAGCTATCCAGTCAGAGGGGTCTGACCCCGTACAGATACACTGCTCCACTTCATCACCGCTCACCTGTTAATAACTTTATCCAGGGTGGCTACTTGGAAAGGTGTTTAAGGCCAAATTCAGACCTCCATGAAACGTGGTCAGAGTAAGGGCCGTGATCAGGTCAGGAGGTCCGCGGTCACCTGATCCCGGACCTCCTGACCTGAGCACAACAGCTTTTTATATGCTTGTGAAGCTGTTGAATTTGAGTCAGGAGACCTGCGCCTGGTTCAGCCATCATGGTCCACACTCAGATCATGTGTTCATACTTCGCCAATGGCCAGCTATGCGTTTTTCCAGAAAATACAGAGCCCCTACCATTTGGACAGGTCGTACGATGAGGCAACCCTGCCAGCAGTGTGCCAAAGTTCTCAGTAGACATTGCTTTACACACCGTGCTTTGCATTTTCTGCCAAAACCCTGCAGAAGCAGGCGATATCCATGGTAATTCTGATCATGGTAGTGTGTCTGTTCAGGTGCCATGGTCCGTAGTGACTGTGGCACTTAAGTATTTTGGCAGGAGGTAAGAATCTCTCTGTAATCTTTTTGGTTCCTCCTCAATGCAATCCTTAGTTCCAATGTTGCTATCACAATAAGAGCCAAACAAAATCTGACTCTTTGTACCAGATAAGCCCAAGTGGTGCCTTCGTGGCAATATAATGTCATTGCAGGTAAAGATCCTAGCTATGTCTATGTGCCTAAATTAGTGCCCAGGTGCCGATGTAATGCCATGGCAGCAAAAAGGCCCTAACAAAAGCTATATCTACAGTGGCTGGCTTGCAAAGGTTTTCACCCCCTTGGCTTTTTACCTATTTTGTCACATTACAACCCATGTTTAAATATTTTTGTAATCCGATCTGTGTGTGATGCATCAGCATTAAATAGTCTGGGTTAGTGAAGTGAAAAAATATAGGTATAAAGTAAATTTATGGGATCAAATAACTAAAAATTGGTATGTGCATATGTAATCACTCCTTTTGCTATGAATCTCCTAACAAAAAATTCTGATGCAAGTAATTACCTTCATAACTCACATGCTTAGTGAAAGGAAGTCCACCTGGGTGCAATTTTAAGTGTCACATGGTCTGTCATTATATACACACCTTTTCTGAAAGGCCACAGAGGCCATTAAGCAAGAAGCATCACTGACCTTACAACACCATGAAGACCCTTGAGATCTCCAAACAAGTCAGGGACAACGTTTTTGAGAAGTACAAGTCAGGGTTGGGTTATATATATAAAAAAAAATCATCAAATCCATTATCTTCAAATGGAAAGAACATGGTACCACAACAAACCTGCCAAGAGAGGGCCGTCTACCAAAACTATCAGCTCCGGCAAGAAGGGCATTAATTAAAGAGGCAGCATAGAGGCTAAAGGTAACCCTGAATTAGCTGCAGAGTTCCCAAGCAGAGACTGGAGTATCTGTCCATAGGACCACAATAGTCCAACACTCCATAGATGTGGCCTTTATGCAAGAGTGGGCAGAAAAAAAGCCTTTACTTACACACAATTGTAAGACTTGGTTTGAGTTTGACAAAAGACGTGGGAGACTCCCCAAATATAGGGAGGAATATGCTGTATGCTGTGGTTAGATGAGACTAAAATTGAACTTTTTGGCCACCAAGGTCTAGGGCCAAATCAACACAGCTCATCACCCCACGAACACCATCCCCACAGTGAAACATGGTGGTAGCAGCATCATGCTGTGGTGATGTTTTTCAGCAGCAGGGACAGGTAAAATTGTCCTGGTCAAGAGGAAGATAGATGTGGCGAAATCCAGGGATATTCTTGAGAAAACCTGTTTCAGTAAATGAGACTGGGATGGAGGTTCACTTTCCTGGTATTGTTATCTGTTATCAGGCATTTTAGTAAAGGGAAAGGCTGACCGGAGTTTTTGTCTTCAGGATTTTTGATGGAAAGATATGAAAAATGTCTTCTATTCCATCACCCACATGTCTCCAGGGAGAACCTTCAGATACATTTATATGCACATGTAGGCTTTAAATAAGCAGACTGGTTTATAATCTGCTGTTTTATGATAAAACTTTAGTTTTACAGCTTACAAAAAGCCTTTGTCCCGCCGTTAGACTGTCTACGAAGGCTTGCTGCAGGTCTGAGCTTCATCTATGTCTCCGCGTGCTGCCCCTCGCTGGCTGCATCACACAAGACAAACTGCCTGGTACAGGGCAGATAGATGGAGGGCCGGCCCGAGGAAGGCGTCTTGATGAAACGGTTCAATTAAAAGCACAAGCATTTACATGGTGTAATTTCCCTAAATTGCCAGCTAGTCCCTGCAGACGGCAAAGTTTGGGGGGAGGATTGATCAGAACATTGATTTTGGCTGAAGATGATAAATTTCTGCTGGTTAGTTAAAGTCATTCTGCGCTGGGTCTTGGGCTGCAGTGCTGAACAGCTTCTTTATCGGATGCTTAAAACAGGACTTATTTCCCAAGGCCGCTGGGTCTGTTCTCCGCTCAAGCTATTCCCAAACCATCTCTTACTCAGATGATTTTTGCTTAGCTTCTGTATGCAGATCAATAGGTGATTGAAACTGATTAAAACTTAGGCAACCAGTTACCGGCATCAGTTTAATTAGAAACAGGCTGATTCTTAAATGAAAAGGCATTGTGAGCGGTTTGTTTGTTTTTTGCATACTTAAGCGTCACGCAAAATAAAAAGACCCATTTAAAAGGTTTGCACAACTAAAGTCCCAGGGGCTATGGAGGCACATCTGACAATGGAAAGCTCCGCCGAGCTCTAACTCAGTTAATCTAGATGGTTGTGGAAAGGTTTGGATTAAATAATAACCTCCCACCTAGCTGCTGTCTAGAAGCACAAGCGTGGTATAGTTGGCGATGTTTTGGGACTCCAGCTGGAGATCCAGAGCGTACTAGTGGTCACAGTATATGTGGGATAATGTACTGTACATTATAGGGGTCTCTGAGAAATTCTGCGGTCACAAGTAGAACATTTACGGTATATAGGTTATGGAATTACCAGGTGACTCCTGATATTCATCTAAACTGATAGCAGGAGTTGCCTTATTTCTTATAATGCACCCCCCGGCTACTGCACAACCTCCTTTTAAAAGATAACGTAGTGCTCCCTGTCAATTATCAATGATCTGTAGTGTCGGAGGTGTGTATATTGTCGATTTACAACAACTGGAACAGCTAAAGAATCTTTTTAAATAACGTCAGAGCAATTTATAACCGTCTATGATTCAGTAGATGGTACAAGGGAGGAAGTGTTCTGCAAAAGCGATTTGCGACAGACCTGAATGACAACCAATATGGCTATGATTACAATTTCCATAGTGGTTATTTCCAGAGTGGTTATCACCTAGCTCATCCAGACTGCTGAATGTCTGTCTTTGTCTCTTTTTTGTCTTGTTAGCAGTACCATAGAATAACTATAATTTAGCTTGGGCACTACCTTGGAGCTATACTTATTATGGGTTTGGACAGATTTAGTACTGATACTTTTAGGCTCCATTACGTTTTTCTAATTGAGCAGAGAACTTGCCCCCTGACTAAGCTGGGTGAAACGCACCGGAGCTACATCACAGCCAGGGCTCACCATCGTTATATCATGTAAGTGATCTTTAACACTGTGCTTTGCCGTGCATTATCCACTGTGATTTACACTTTAATCATCCATCTATTGAAGGGTCATATAGTGTAACCTGAGCTTGGTTATGTGGCCCTACATTTAGTCAATCTGCCTTCTTATAAAAATATTATTATTTAAATACTGTCGTTATATTAGTCATTTTTGTTTGTGAGCCATTTCATCACATCTTTGTTTTTGGTTTACATTTTTGTAATGGAGCCAATAACTAATTTTCCAAAAATCTGGATAAATCCTTATGACTTGGCTTTCTCAGGCAGTCTCATAGTGAACGAATGGAGCAGAAGTGAGCATACAGACTTTGTCTACAGATTCCCATTCTTGGGATTAGTGAGGTTCCCCAAGAAATAAGATATTTGCTATCTTATAGATAGGAGATAACGTCCATGCTTGCTGTAAATCCTTCCATAGAGTCCATTGGAGTTCTGGTATCATTGTCGGCATGACTTAGTGCCGCAGATCTTGTTTTACTCTTGCCATCTAAATTACTCGAAAAGTTGACAGAATCCCATAAAGGAAACGTTGTAGGGTCTACGAGAGCCATACCCTTAGAAAAACATTACCCAGTTTTCATATCGAGCAGATTGGGTTTATGGTTGAACAGCCATTAAGCAATTGATCGTTTGTTCAATGATCGCTAAACTGATGAACCAATAAACTTCTTAATCCTTACATTAAAACTGGCCTTACCTGTTCACTGTCAAGGATAAATAGTTTTACCTGGAGAACGTTATTTTACGGGTGTTATGGCTGACGGCACTATAACCAGTCAAAGACTAGCAACTACTGGATTCTTTTTAAAGATGGCTGTCTGTCTGTTGTTTTTTTTTTCCATCTAATGGTTGGATAAAATGACTGTAAGTTGTTCAATGTCACCCGACAAATAATCGTTTTGGTTGTAATTGTCCATTTTAATCAACTTCAGACTAGTGACTTGCCCCCTTCAGTCAGTCTCTTCTTAGATTGCACCCAGCACATAAAGGGTTAACAGTCCGCCGCCGTCCCATTAGAAGTATGCAAATGGTGCGGACAGACAAGTAATTACTGCATCTGCTTCAGACTCATTTAAAGGACTGGCTGTTAAGTAAGACAGAGGTGCGTGGAAGGTGTGTGTTACCGGGTAACCAGATCCCCCATTCAGGCTGCATTAATCACTTTACAGTTTGTGTTTGGGGTAAGTTGAGGCAATTGAGACCTCCAACTAAAGGCTGCACATTCCCTTTCCTTCCTTGTGACATGTGCCCGCCACCCACCTGCGCTCTCCATTGTGACCCAAATCATCCCCATAATTAAATGTTAAATTGGTACTGTCAGTGATCTGTAAACCAAACCAGGCGTGTACCGCGCACAAGAAATTTAACCCGGGCCGCCACGGGTGAATTGGCGCACACCATAATTAAATCATTAAGCCTCCCTTTTTAATTGCTTGGGAAACTGTAGAGGCATCTCTGGAAGCCAGAGTCCAGTTTCAGGATGAGCTAATTAAGTTGGCACAGACTTGGGTGCATGAAGTGTTAATGATTTATTTTAGAACCCGCCCCTCCATTTTTATTTTTATTTTTTTACTTTTCATTCATTTCAAGTCCAATGTTTTTTGTGCTAATTCATTATTTTTTCCTAAAAATAAATTAAGACTCAATCGTGCTTTATTAAGTCAGGTTCATATAGTGCATAATATTTTAAAATCTGCAGAAATATAGACTATAATGCAAGTGATTGAGGTTTAAAAAAAGTGCCAGTCACTCCACAGAGGGGAAAAAAACTTCATGATGACGTTTGCAGAGGATTTGCTCTGTAATGGTCAGGGTTGTGCTCATTGGTCAGCCTTAAATTAGTCAAGTTCTGTGAAAGTGATTGCTGACCCACAATTTATTTTTAAGGCTGCAATCAGACGGCCGTATAAACCGGACCGAGATCAGAATGCAAGGCACGGACTGGCCGGCGGCTCTCCCGACCCGAGTTTGACAGCTTCATGTATTTCTATACAGCTGTCGCGCTTGGGTCAGGATAGCCGCTGGCCAGTCCGTGCACCGCGTTCCGATCTCGGTCCGATTTATACAGCCGTCTGATTGATCCCTGTGGATAAGTCGTCTATTAACTTTAATAGGAGCTAAGATGCAGAACCCGGGAATAGGAGCTGAACTGTTCCTGCTGTGTATACTGCGTACATCCAGCTACAGCGGGAGCTAAAATCAGCTGATCAAGGGGTGCCGGATATCAGGTCCCCACTTTAAGGAGGATATCCAGGACTTTAGAGAAAAAACATGTAGTTGCGAACAGCCTTCTTCATATGAGCAGAACAACAAAATTATTTTGTCATCTGTGATCGGACAGGCAGACCTAACTGATTAGAATTGTTAGAACTGATGCTTCAGTGTTTTGTCTGGTAGATTCAGCAGAATTTGCACTGGAGCCTTCACTGCAGATATGACCATAGCTTAAAGGGGTTGTCCACTGCCGGACAGCGATTAACAGCTGGAATACTGAAGGCTGCGGTCAATCAGTTGCTGCTAATCGGTTACAGTTTTCATATGACATAACATGGTCATGTGACCCCCGGGAAACTAGGCTTCAATATTGGAGGAATGGTGGCGGTTCAAGAGGTAAGTATGAGCTCATTTTACGGTAAATAGTCAAGCTGTTAAGGAGGAGTTGTCTAGTAGTGGACAACCCCTTTTAAATAGTAACAACACTTTTATTTATGTTCTCATTAAACAGTACATGGGAAGATGAGAAACTTTGTGATGTATCTTTTATTAGAGAACATGCATCTTTTCCAACTTACCAATCACTTTTTGGATCCTGCACCGATCATTCATTCTCATAAACTGCTCATATCTGTCTACAAATCTGTCTGCATTAATGGATCAAATTACACCTGCTGCTATAAAACTGAAAGGACAAGGGAGGGAGATAAAAGCAAAGAGTCATAAGCTGCTAGGGTAGGGGCAAAGCTGCTAACAATGCAGAATAAAAGTGATAGTGTGTCCAGAAATCATGTTATTCCGCACGTACACACACACCACCTTATTCTCAAAAGTCACCTGAATGTTTAGTTACACTTGAAACAATGGCATCTGTAATATGCCTATACTTTTATTTATAAGATGCCCTAGTTAAAGCAAGACAGTTGGCATTGTTGTACCTTGTGGACAAGTCCCCTAAACTTTCATCCAGTTTGCCACAAAATATCGGGCCATATCCTTTTCATACGTGGATTCCATACTCCTCTCCATGACACCATAGCTAGATCTCTAATAGATGTCCTAATATCCACAGATCCGTCCTGGTGACAGAACCTTGCTTACAGTGCCTTTGGGCAGCTGCACGTTTAGTATATCTGTCCGTGGACTGGAGCTGGCACATATTTTACAGTTTAAGGAATAACGGCACAATCTTCTACAGTGATGCTTCTGGTATTAATCCGTTACTTTCCTGGCTCCCTCTGCCTCCATTACCCCTTTTGGTGATTGTGTTTAAAGGGAATCTGTCAGCAAGTTTCTGCTTTTTAATCTGAGAGCAGCATAATGCAAGAGACACGGATTACTTGATGTGTCACTTATTAGGCTGTTTATTGTAGTTTCAATACAATCAGTGTTTTTTCAGCAGCAGATTATCGCTGCAGGACTAGTTCTCATGTGCAAGCTAGTCCAACTAATCTGTGTAACCCCGCCCCAACCGCTGACTACACATTATACACAGGAAGCTAATCATTGGTGTGGGCGGGGTTATATACAGCTCAGCATTCATAGCACTGCTACATGTACAGCAGAGAAAACAGGGATTCTATTAAAACTGCACCGAGCAGCCCAGTAAGTGATACATCGCTGGAATCTGGGCCTCTGCCCCTACGTCATGCTCCCTCTCAGATTACATAGCAAAAACTTGCTGACAGATTTTAGCTGTTCTGTTCTGACCCAGAGAACCAGAAGACACTTGACGCTCATTTGTGCGCTGGACTTCCAGTTTTGTACTTCTTGTAGATCTCCGCAGAATTATTAACCAGACTCTTCTGTTTGAAGAGTTAGACGCTAAGTGGTGCTGAGGAAAAGTGGTACATATTTTAAGGAAATTGAAGCCTTCATTACATAGCGTTTTATGAGCAAGGAACTGAGGGATTTTATGGACTCATTTAGATATACTATTTGTACTGTAATGTACAGCTTCAGGGTTTTGGAAGTCTTAATAAGACAGGGAGATAGTGGGCTTGGAGGGGGGGCTGAGACAGAGGTATTTTAGGATGTTCATATGATACTGTACCATAGCCTATTACATGAAGAAATACGCATGGCCTAATTCCAGCACCTACATTAGATGTGGCTGACTTTGTATATAGAGTGATTGTAAGAGACTGTGGTACACGTCATCGCAGAGTCCCTTTTTATTTGTAGGAATATATTTATTGGCATCTAGGAAACCCTAGTAACACACCAGAAAATACTTTTTTTTTTATTATTATTATTATTATTATTATTATTATTATTATTATGCCCTTATGATTCGGGCATTGTATGACAGTACAGTTTGGACAATAAAGGGCCGTTTTATTTTGCTGTTTATTGACAATATCTTGTGAAGAATATGTCAGTGTCATGGAATTGAGGTGGTAATTTTTTGGGAGTGGTGAATGAATATATTATGTAGGCACTGTATGGCGATAGTATTATGGCATTTAAAAAAACACTCCTCCCATCATTATTTTTATCCTCTTAATATATTGCAATCATCATACTATATGGCACTGTGTCCTTACAATTGCTCATTTTGCCTTTTTCCCCAGCTAATTCTTCTCTTTTCCATTAGGTCTATGACATCACATGATTAATAACTGACTAGCTGAATCCTTCTAAGCTCTATGTAGAAACAGGAGGTCAATTTCCCTGCATGACCCATGAGTCACTGCAGAACTCCCTGGCAGTGGGGAGGAGGGAGCAGCTGGGTCAGGAGTTGAAGACTGGATGATTTACCCAGGGAAAAGAAACTTCCTGTTTCTACATAGAGCAGAGAAAAAAAAAAACCATGATCGGGGTAGAAAGGCAAAATGAGCAATTGTAAGCATATAGGGCTATATAATATAACTAGCTGTTTCCAGCCAGCTAACGCTCGGCATGCTCATTGCTATCTAACGCTGCTAGTGATTAAACTAAAGTAAATAATGACAACATTCAATAGCGCTTACGCAGGTGGTAAATTAACTTAAAATTAAGTTAATAACAATAATAATAACTAAAAATCAGAATAATACTAATACATTTTATTCACAGTGTAAAATCAGAAGCAAACTGGATTCGTGTGGTAATGTGTGGGGACAGAGCCTCATGTGGTAATGTGTGGGGACGCAGCCTCATGTGGTAATGTGTGAGGACGGAGCCTCGTGTGGTAATGTGTAGGGACAGAGCCTCGTGTGGTAATGTGTGGGGACGCAGCCTCATGTGGTAATGTGTGAGGACGGAGCCTCGTGTGGTAATGTGTGAGGACGGAGCCTCGTGTGGTAATGTGTAGGGACAGAGCCTCGTGTGGTAATGTGTGAGGACGGAGCCTCGTGTGGTAATGTGTGAGGACGGAGCCTCGTATGGTAATGTGTGGGGACGCAGCCTCATGTGGTAATGTGTGAGGACAGAGCCTCGTGTGGTAATGTGTGGGGACAGAGCCTCATGTGGTAATGTGTGGGGACGCAGCCTCATGTGGTAATGTGTGGGGACGCAGCCTCATGTGGTAATGTGTGGGGACGGAGCCTCGTGTGGTAATGTGTGGGGACGGAGCCTCGTGTGGTAATGTGTGGGGACGGAGCCTCGTGTGGTAATGTGTGAGGACGGAGCCTTGTGTGCTAATGTGGAGGGACGGAGCCTCGTATGGTAATGTGTGGGGACAGAGCTTTGTGTGGTAATGTGTGGGGACGGAGCCTCGTGTGCTAATGTGGAGGGACGGAGCCTCATGTGGTAATGTGTGGGGACAGAGCCTTGTGTGGTAATGTGTGGGGACGGAGCCTCGTGTGGTAATATGGTGGGGGGGCGGGATTATGTGTGGTAATGTGGTGGAGGTGGGATTGTGTGTGGTAATGTGGAGGGGGGCGGAATTATGGGTGGTAATTGGTGGGGGGGCCAAATTATGTGTGGTAATGTGGGGGGGCGGGATTATGTGTGGTAATGTGGTAGAGGGGCGAGATTATGTGTGGTGATGTGGTGGGGGGCCGGATTATGTGTGGTAATTTGGTGGGGGGCGGGATTGTGTGTGGTAATTATTGTGTGTGGTAATGTGGTGGGGGGGCGGGATTGTGTGTGGTGATGTGTATGGTGATGTGTTGGGGGGCGGGATTGGGTGTGGTAATGTGGTGGGGGGGTGGGATTGTGTGTGGTAATGTGGTGGGGGGTGGGATTGTATGGGGTAATGTGGTGAGGGGCGGGATTGTGTGTGGTAATGTGGGGGGCGGGATTGTGTGTGGTAATGTGGTGGTGGGGGCAGGATTGTGTGTGGTAATGTGGTGGGGGGCGGGATTGTGTGTGGTAATGTGGTGGGGGCGGGATTGTGTGTGGTAATGTGGTGGGGGGTGGGATTGTGTGGGGTAATGTGGGGGGCGGGATTGTGTGTGGTAATGTGGTGGGGGGCGGGATTGTGTGTGGTAATCTGGTGGTGGGGGCGGGATTGTGTGTGGTAATGTGGGGGGGCGGGATTGCGTGTGGTAATGTGGGGGGTGGGATTGTGTGGGGTAATGTGGGGGGCGGGATTGTGTGTGGTAATGTGGTGGGGGGCGGGATTGTGTGGGGTAATGTGGTGGGGGCAGGATTGTGTGTGGTAATGTGGTGGTGGGGGCGGGATTGTGTGTGGTAATGTGGGGGGGTGGGATTGCGTGTGGTAATGTGGTGGGGGGTGGGATTGTGTGGGGTAATGTGGGGGGTGGGATTGTGTGTGGTAATGTGGTGGGGGGCGGGATTGTGTGGGGTAATGTGGGGGGTGGGATTGTGTGTGGTAATGTGGTGGGGGGCGGGATTGTGTGGGGTAATGTGGGGGGGCGGGATTGTGTGTGGTAATGTGGGGGCAGGATTGTGTGTGGTAATGGGGTGGGGGCGGGATTATGTGTGGTGATGTGGGGGGGGCTACTGTGAGGGGGCGGGATTAGCGAGTAATCACGATGCCTCTTATATATATAGATGACTGCAATATATTAAGAGGATACAAATTCTGATGGGAGGAGGAGGAGTGCTTCTTTAAAGGATGCAATGTGTGGGCGTAATATGGAACTAGGTTCACACAGAGTTTATTGAGGAAGATTTTGGAGCAGATTCACTACAAATTCCTTATTAAAGGGTATGTGCAGATGACATCTTTTGAGGAGGATTCTGTCGGGAATCTGGCTAAAAAAAAACACTGCAAAGCTGGCGTAAAAAAAAATGTAACAATCCATGATAATGCTGTGCACATGTTTAGTCTTTTTGTTACTTTTTTAACCATTTCAGGATTCGGAAACTGTTCAAAGCAGTAACATTTTGATTCTTCGAGTGGTTTCAATTAGAAGCTGGCCGCTCTTTGTGGTCGATAGTACAGGGAAAAGATGCTAGTGGCTGAGCCATAGCTAAAAACGTCGACAAGACTGTTCCCGAAGCGCTTCAGGATAAAGATCGCCGGATTTTTTCTGAAATGTCTTACTGTCATAAAACCTCAGCGACTTACACGACATGTTAATAACATTGTGTGCACATACCCTGAAGAAGCGTGGATACTTTTCCTATTCGCTTCAACATCAAATCCACTCTGCTGTTTAGATAAGGAGTTTTTGGCTTGTTTTGTTTCCTGAGAATGTTGCGGAAGTGCCTGATTTAAAAAAGGAAGTCATGTCACTTCTTGGAAGCAGATTCCTCTTGGAATTCGCTTCAAACTAGACACTGAAAGGCATACATTTCAGTAGGCCAACATTTCGGAAAATAATTTTTCAAGCTGGTGTTATAAAGTATTCTAATTTACTGAGATAATGACTTTTGGGGTTTCATTAGCTGTAAGCCATAATCATCAACATTGACAGAAATAAACACTCGAAATAGATCACTCTGTTTGTAATGACTCTCTATAGTGTATGAGTTTCACTTTTTGTACTGAAGAACTGAAATAAATTAACTTTTTGATGATATTCTAATTCAGTGAGAAGCACCGGTATTTATACGTGCCTATAGCTCTTTCAAAGACAAGTCCAGCAATACCTTTACATGGCCAGTCCATTCATCCATATTGATAAATCAGCATTTGAATAGATATGCAAATGAGTCTGAAGAACTATCTATTGATCTGATGCCTCTGTCACTCCAGCTCTATTGCCCGCCCTGCACTGGCTCCTGCTTGACTGATGGCTCCTTTGCCTGAAGTCACATATTATAGAGGCAGTCAGTCAAGCAGGAGGCGGCACTGGGTGAATAGAGTTGGAGTGACAGAGGCTTCAGATCTACAAATGGCTCTTCAGCATTATTTGTATATTAATACAAACTCTGATTACGGAGGAATGGACTAGCAATGTAAAGATATTTGTGGACTTTTCTTTTAAAGAGTCACATAAGAGTGGTGCATGAGAAATCTCTACTATGGGACTGAAAAAAATCATCAGTTATTTCCTCCTGTAAAGAGTCTAGTCTGAGCATACCCTTATTTAGTAAAATATGGCCGTTTTTGTCTTTTAGCTCTTTGGTAGTCAAAATAATTTACAAATTATTTTAATAATTTATATTCTTTTTACAGGGCATACCACGTACCAAGTGGAAAAATCCTGGCGGTGAAGGTGAGAAAACCTCATACATTTACTCCATTCTCTTCAGTTTGATGATTCGGGAGCTATAAGTGTGGATAATTCTACATCCTCTTGTTCTGCATCCTCTACAAGAATATATATGTTTTGATCATTTGTGATTTTTCTGCATGGCATTGTGCTACTAGAACAGAGTCTTTTAGTGATTTTTCTAGAGAGAGTTTTTTTATTATTGATTTATTTTGATTAGAAGACAATGGTCATATGGGGGAAGCTCATGGTAATAGCTTGTGTCATTCAGCAAAAATAAAATGACCCATGAATCAACAATGTCCCTGGAGTCTTCAGTCCCTTGTTCCTTCGTACTCAGATTGCCTGACACCAGAGGAATAAATGGAATATCATTGTCCGCTTAGTGGAGGTTTAAAGGTTGGGTCTCAAAGAGTTAATACATTCTTATATTAAAACCTTCCAAGCTGTTTTTTTTCATATTTTAGTGTAAAAAATAATATAAAATTAAAATATAATAATTTATAAATGAATATTTAAAAAAAAAAACTGTATTGACACTAGACTCTGATCACCCCCAGTTTCATCTGAAAGGTAAACTTTTGCAGCTTTCTTTTTAATGAAATCTGTCACCAGGTTTTTGCTACCCTATGTAAGAGCAGCAGGATGTAAGGGCAGAGACCCTGATACCAGCAATGTGTCGCTTACTGGGCTTCTTGCTGTAGTTTTGTTTGCTCTGCTGCAGATCTACCAGTTCTGAGTGCTGAGCTCGGTATAACCTGGCCCACAGCATGGATTGACAGCTTTCTGTGTACTCTGTGCATAGGCAGAAAGCTGCAAAATAGTGGTAGGGGCGTTGTTGGACTAGCTCGCAGCAGGGCAAGTAGCACCTCAGTAATAATCTCCTGCTTGAAAAACTGATTTTATGGATATACAACACTAAACAGCCCGGTAACTGATACATCACTGTAGTCAGAGTCTTTCCCTACATTATGCTCCTCTCAGATTGTTTTTAAGCCCCTCATACACATTAGATAGCTGTTTGCTGAGCGATTGTCATTCAGACATCCACTCTATTCTCGTACATTAAATAATGGCTGATTTTTATCGGTGTGCTGGATCAGATTTTAGATTAGGTTTATAGTAGCCGGTGCAGCACTAAAGAACTGCCGATCGGCTACTTGTCTGCTGACCGGTGGTTGTTATATACCCTGCTTACACTAACCGGCCGCGCTCCAGATGCCGACTGACTGATCAGTGATAGAGCGTTCAGTGCTCACAGCCTGATGTTATTCTTGGCAGCGCAGGTCCTGTATACACAGGACAATGTGCTGCAAAGATTGAGCTTTTGGGCAAAAAACAGTATTTCACCCAACGAACAAGCGTTTTGCTCGTTGCTTGGGTAGTTGCTGGGTGATTGGCAAAACTCTAGGTTGTCTGTTTAGACTGTGTGATTATCGTGAATCTATAACCTTCCAGTACCAATGCACCTTTGGTCTACTTTTACCAGAATGGAGAGAACCACGTTAAGCTTGTTCTGCGGGAAATGAGGAGCTTTAGACGAGGTATTTATTACTACCAATGTGCTTCGGGGCCATACTGGCTCCTTTCTCAAAGTAAAAAAAAAAAAAAAAAAAAAGTTTTTTTTGACCCTGAGGAAGTCGGCGAAACTCGTTGGTACTAATAAATACCTTATCCAAAGCTCCTCATTTCCCGCAGTCCAGCAGGCCTAACGTGATTCTCTCCATTCTGGTAAATACCCATCTGGAAGATATTTTCTCCATCCCCGGGGAAGCAGCAGTGGATGTTGATGCTTAAACAGGTGTTGTACCTTCACACTAGACCCCCAGGTGAGCACCACCAGCCTCTCAGTAGAGATCTGTATATGCGGTACTGCCCTATTGTGTATGCTTTGGCCCCTCTATAGAGTTCTTCAGTCTACTTTTCCCTCCATTGAGTCTCTCGAGGCAGCCACGTGGCTGACCATTGATACCCTGCTGATTGGATACTAGCAGTGTGCCACGAATAGGACAGCCCCATTCTGTTAGAGCATTCGTTTGTCACAAACAATTTACCAAACTTATAGTCTCAATGTGGCGTGAGTAGAAAAATGCTGAGTATGTGAAGTCTCTCCGATCACTCCATGATGTTTCCTCAGAAAATGGGGCATCCGAATACTATGGAATCTGCTTTGATTACATCATTCTGATCAGGGCATTTGACTGCTTTGTATAATTGGTCCGTAATAAATTGTTTGGTGGCATTACACCCGTTACAAAGACCCCCTCGCTTGTAATAATTGCTTGCAAATTTGCTAGATCAACTGTCTTCATAGCTGTAACATCTCAGTGTTCCTCGCCCCTCCGGCAGATAAAGAACGAGGAGGCAGATAACCCTTTTCACGTGGACATGTAATCCTATCTTATGCCCTGCAGTGGTTTACTTACTGGAGAAGACAATTATGTCGCCGGTGATTAAGTGAATTAAAACTGAACATCAGCCTAATTTGACCTGGGCTGTTTGCTCTGTTTTTCTCTGGCGCGGTTTGTGTACAAGGTCTCCTCTGACAGACGTTGATAGATTGCTTTATTTAGAATTGTATATTTTAAGAGTTTCCAGCTAATTTCAACAGAGCAGCAGAAAATTAATCACCCGGACCTAAGAGTCCACATAATATGTGACAGCTCGAAGCCCGACCTCTCCGAGTGGTGGACGGAACAACCAACCGCCACGGACTGCCGAGTAATTACCTTAAAGGAGTATTCCCACCTTGGACTTTTATGGCATGTCTGATAGAGGTGGGCTTACCTCTGGGACCCACACTTATGTGGATAACGGGGGTCGTCTGCCCGACTATTTCCGTAACTCACAGACCTGCACATGTGTAGGCACCTCCATTCCTTGTGTACCTGGTTGGTGACACCTCATCGGTCCGGTTGGGGCACTGAATTTTGGGACACATTTCTATCACATATTTATAGCACATCCTATGGATATGCCGAAAATGTCAAGGTGAGAATGCTACTTTAACGCACCAGCTTGGATGATCACTGTGTAATGCCTGTGATGTAAAGTGACAACTACAGCAACTGAGCGGAAAACGTGTTCAGCATCCATGTAGCTGTTTTATGGCTCCATACATGGTCCAAACAGGGTGCCTGTATGAACGTGCCAAATGGTTCTGGTGTCATTGTGCCGTATACCACACCACGGAAAATGTATCTGTAATCTGATGATCTGTATGGAGATGCCATATGATGGCAAGCTGTGCCCATGATGACCTGTACTACAGACCCGGACTATGGAGACCCAAGAGGATATTCATGGTCCGAACACAGACTGCAATGTTCAGAACGGCCGCAGGTCTCCTGATAGCTGTATGGCTGTTGAGACTTCCGGCCAGTCGGGACATCGTAGTTCATACTGGGACTGTGACGTGTAAAATCTGGTATTATAATGAGATGCATTAAGTATCTCTTACACCATTAAATATCGAAGCAGATGTTGTAGGCTTGAAAAGCTGTAGGACATCACCTGTGGGTGCTGTAATGATGGCTGTTTAGATGATCATCCACCATTACATACAAATTGCTGAAAAGCACACTCCAAGCCTAAACCATAGACACACACACATATATATGTGTGGGTATAAATATTTATTTTTTCCCCTTCAATATATATATTTTGATGTGGAGGTTCTGACGCCCAGTATGCCATCATTACGTTGGTGATCGGTGGGAGTCCTCGCTGTATTCACTTCATTGTAGATGTGTGTGTGTCTCCTTACAATTGCCATTTTCCATATATTTGTATGTGGCCCAACTATGGTTCTGATCCATGACAATTCGGTGAACATTTCAACTCATTGTGCAGTATGGTGGCTCAGTGGTTAGCATTGTAGCCTTGCAGCTAGCTCTGGAAAACCTGTACAAGGGG